>NW_007255171.1:71652-235186 GCF_000164805.1 Carlito syrichta | reverse complement strand
TTGAGTTTTTGTTCTTCCCCTTGGTTTTTTTTTTTTTTTTTTTCTTTTTTTTTTTTTTTGTCTTTCTTTTGCTTTTGGGGTTGGTTCGTGTATATTTTATTCTTTTCCCTGTACTCTTGTGAAGAACGTTGTCTTTTTTCCTTTTCTTCTGTGTTAGTACTTTCTTGAGTGTTTCATGTAGAGATGGTTTTGTGGCTGCATAAGTTCTTAGGGATTGGATATCTGGGAAAGATTTTAATTCTCCCTCACTGATGAAGCTTAGCTTGGCTGGGTAGGTTATTCTTGGTTGAAATTGTTTATCCTTTAGGACTTTGAAGATAGGGCTCCAAGCTCTCCTAGCCTGCAGGGTTTCTGCAGATAAATCTGCTGCTATTCTGATTGGTCTTCCATGGTGGGTGATCTGGCCTTTTTCTCTTGCTGCCTTTAGGATTTTTTCTTTTGTGCCTACTTTATTTAGGCGAATTATTATGTGTCTAGGAGTTGGTCTTCTCATTTGTTGTCTTGCGGGGGTTCTCTGTATCTCTTGTGTTTGAATTTTTGTATCACTGATTAGATAAGGGAAATTTTCTTGAATGATCTCGTGGAAAGTTTGTTCCAATGTGGTCTCTGTTTCTCTTTCTGCCTCAGGGAGTCCGATTATTCTTAGGTTAGGCCTCTTGAAGTAGTCACTCATCTCTTGAAGGTTTTGTTCTGTCTTTTTTAGCTTATTTTCTGTGTTTTTAAGAGTTTGGGTTATTTCTATATTTTGGTCCTCAAGCTCAGATTCTTTCTTCTGCTTGGGTAATTCTGCTTTCCATGCTTATCAATTTGTTATTTATTTCATTCATAGTATTCTTTATTACTGTTATCTCAGATATCAGCTCCTTCCTAGTTTCTTCTTGTGTCTCCTCAATTCTTTTTAGTCTCTCCATTATTGTTTTGATATCTACATTTGCATTTTGAGACCCTTCATTCTGGGGACTTTTCATTGTTTGTATTCCAAAGTCAATTTTCTCAGTGTCTGCTCTCCCAGGCGTCTGGGAGAGACCCATACTCTTCTTTTGGTTTTTCTTCATTTCTGTAGATTTTTCTCCCTTTACCCCTTTCCCTCCCCCTCTTCAATTCTGTTTTTGAGGGAAGGTGGGGTTGCTTTTATTTCTCTTCTGCAATGACCTGTTCTTCCTTATGAGGGTCTTCTGGTTTTGTTCACTTTTCCCTCTGCTTTACAGTCTGTCTATTCAGCAGTTTGCAGTCTTGGTCCCAGTTCACCTATGCCGTCGCCGTCTTGCCCCATCTCCGCAGTTCTTTCAGAGGGGCAAAGAGGTTCTGTCAGTGACTGTGAGGTGGCCAGGCAGTGAGCAGCAGCAAATGGCAGCAGGAGAGGGAGCGAAAACAGGACACCTTTCTCCAGGCTGAGGGATCCACACAAGGGGCGAGGAGGTGATGTCAGTGACTGCCAGATGGGAGGTGGGCGAGCAGTAAGCAACAGTACATGGTGGCAGGAGAGCAAGCTATGGGGCTCATGAGCGAGGAGGAGCTGTCCGCAGCGGCGGCCTGAGGCAGGTAGGGGCTGGGCGGTGAGTTGCAGCTGAGGCTGGAAGGGGAAACGGCGGAGAGCAGGTGAAGCCAGTCCTGGCTCCTCAGGGTACCGGTTCCGCTCGCCTCTTGTGTGTTTTTAATGATGGGAGTGTTGTCGTCTCAGGAGATTGTTGTAGGAGTCAATAATATGATTTGGATCCCAAATTAATAATGAAATATGTAACATCCATTTCAAACTTACTATACATCAGACAGTAAACTAGTTTACATGTATTAACTCTCAAGACATGCCTATGAGAGAGTGGCATTTATTAATTACAGATGTGGAAACTGATAGTTTAAAAGATTAAATAGTTTGCCTATCATTTTAAGCAAACAAGTGAAAAAATTAGAGCCTGACTCTGGTTTTGTCTGTAGCCAAATCTGGACTCCTAATTATTGTGCTAACTGTGGTGACTATTATTATTGCGTTCTATTACGCTTATTCCTTGACAGCTGATGGTTGGTAAAACTTTACAAATGGTTCTAGAGGCCAAGTGACAACTGTGATCACAGCAGGATGGCAATGTTTCATTCTGCTAAGAAAAGCTTCACTGACTCTGACCCTTTCCTTAGGCAGTTCTCTCACTGCAGGCTTGAATCCAGCAATATCCTTTTGTGGGATACTTCCTGGTCTACTATGTGGAACAACAAAAACCCTTGATGAGATCATTTTCAAGAGTCATTTCTCTAAAGGCAGAGTTATTTCTCTAAAAGCAGTTGGGAAAGATTCCATATTTGTGAACTATGTTACAGTTACAATAACGGAAGTTTCAGCAAGTTTCTCATCCTTCAATAACGTAATCCTAAGTTTGTCATTATCAGTGTCCTTAAAAATAAATGACTAACTGGACGAATGCCAACTTGCAAGAGAATTCCAAGAAATGTGATACTAAACTCTCACTTATGATGTAAATTGTTCTAGCAATAAAGATGCAAAATTAACAACCGGCGCTGCCTTTACAGAGGGATTTCCATTTAGTCCTTTTCTGTGAGCACAGTCCTTTCTATATCTCTTACATCACCTTACAAGACTCACTTTTTTTTTTTTTTTTTTTTTGAGTAGGAGTCTCACTCTGTCGCCCAGACTGGAGTGCAATAGCACGCTCCCGGCCACCGCAGCCTCAACCTGCTGGGCTCCAGCAATCTTTCCTCCTCAGCCTTCCAAGTAGCTGGAACTACAGGTTTTCTCCTTCAGATATTCAGTGGTTTCATGATTCACATATTCATTCATTCAATTATTTAGCAACCTTAGATTTGGCACTGTGATAAAAACTTAAAATAGGAGGATGAATAACCTAGTTCCTGTTCTCTAGGACTCACAGTTTAGTGAGATAGGTGATACTAATGTTAAAAATGAGATATACAAGAAATGACAAAGTGCTCAGAGCACTACACATAGAGACAGCAATATATATATATATCAGAGAGATCAAGTGAATCACAAAGAAAGTGACAATCAAGCTGTGCCTAGAAGAACAAATCAGATTTCTTCAAAGGGAGAAAGTAAGAGGTAAAGGATGATTCTAGGTAGCATGAGCAAAGGCATGGAGATGGGAAGGTATAAGATGTTTGGGATGTTATGACATTATATCATGTCAAGTCTACCAGTGACAATATATACAAGTACCTCTTTTGTATTTTATAATGAAACCATCTGTTCATTGAGATGCTAACTTCAATTTGGATTGATTTTTCCTTTAGTTCCCTTACAGTCAGATTTTTTCAAACTGTGTGTCATAAAACAAACACAGCTCTCCAACAGCATTTCTTTTAAACTAAGTAGCATAAAAACCAGGATAATGTCAAACAAACAAAAAAAATCAGAGTGCAATAACTTAGTAAAGTAAGTAATGTTTTGTGAAGCATGCTTAGATTAGGTGTGTCTAGGTGAGTTTCTGTGTTTTTTCCACTATGTACTTCTTACTGTGGGTCATAATCAAACAAAGTTTGAAAGCCACTGCAGTAGTAATATTTTCGATTACTTTTCATTGCATTCATGTTATATTGATTACGATTAAATCTTGAGTCCAAACGAACCTTGGTTTTTAATGAAGTGACAAGTGACACAGACTGACCTCATTTATAAGCCTGGCACACAGGCAAGTCTCTGTTTTAGTGAACTCTAGTTGTATTTTACCAGATGAAATATTTCTAGTTTGAGAATGAAGCTATCATTTGTAATGCTATTTTAACATTATTTTTTCTGTTCTGAGTTCCAAACTAGTAGAGATAATATATAAAAATATAAACAATTAGTAGTAAGCTTCCTAATACACTAGCTTCTTATATAATAATCATTCATTCAATAATTATTTATTGAGTGCCTACTATATATCCAATGTTATTCTTTATGCCAGAGATTCAGTGGTAGTCCAGACACATAAGTTTATTGAAATAAAGTGTTTTACATCAAGTATGTATATTAAAATTGAACTTCTTGCAATTAGAATGACATAGTTTTTTTTTAAAAAAAGATTTAGAAACAATCACACAAAAAAATTTAAATAAACCCCAACTCCAACTTAGACAAGGGACGTCACTCAACAGAATACATTGTATAGGATATTTAAAACTAGATGAGACAAACGTATTTCATAAAATGATTTTAATCTATTCCTTGTGGAAAAATTATAAAACATAGGCTTATACATAACACACATTTTGCAAAAAAAATGAGTCTTACACAGCAGGGAATGAATATCTACGCTACTGTTGTGTTATAAAGTTTAAAGTTCTCCACTGAGAGTAAAGTAATAGATTTTTTAAACTTGCATATCCAATAGGGAGTAAACCTTCAACTTTTTCATGTGAAATTTCTTTCATTTAATTTATTCTTTGCAGTTTTATATATGAATGCTGGTAAAAAAAAAAAAAAGTAATAGCATTTATTGTTTAAAATTTCAAAGACCAGTTCTTTTTTTATTTCTAATAATATTTGTAATTATCATACTAGGATTTATAAAATCCATTCTCTTTACCTTATGACATTAAAAAATAATATTTCAATATATATCATTTGAGGGCCTATACCATGGACTAAGATACATATTTTATCTCACTGACAAAGTATTTCCATTATATGTAAATAAATGCTTTACATATAATGTTGCTTCCTGTATATTTTTTGTAGGTATTCGTGCTGCATTTTGTATCATTATTCTCAGACCATCGCCTGCCATCATTAGCTGCCTCACTTGAAGCTGTTTAGAAATACTAGAATTTTTTGGTCATCTTTGGAATTGTATTTTACTTACCTTATTTTCATGATATTTAATGTTTTTCAGTGTCCTCTAACCTCAATCATCTATTGAAGGTTTGCTTCGCTTTTCAGAATAACTAAGTACTCTATATATTGCTTCCATTTAGGAAAGAAAAAGAGATAGGTGAGGGAAAAATAAAGTATTTTATCATTCATTTTTAAAGCTTAAAAATTTTAAGAGAAATTGAACAATTCAGATTTAAGAAAATGTTGAAGGTTTAGAATGCCAGAGAAACAGTTACCCAGAAACCTTCAATATCCTCAATTGTGATAACTTGAAAAGAAAAACTAACCTGTTTTATTTAAACTTGGCTTAAGTTTTCTTCTTTTATGGTGTCGAGTTTCAAGGCTGTAGTTAGATATTTTTCATCTTATTAAGAAAGGCATTTGCTTCCTTTATCTTCACACCAGACAAGCTGTGGTTGGGTCAGCTGGACTATGGTTTCCCAATGTGAACAGTTTGCATTGTGACCACACCATGCTAAGACAATCCCTGGGCAAAAGATGAACTTTGACAAAGGTCTGAGTGAGTGATTGGACTACATAAATAAAAATATGGACTTTGAAAAATACAAAAATCAAAAGGGAATTGTTACACATGCCAAGAAAATTAAAATAAGATACTATTTTGATACCTCTTTAGAAATATCTTCTGTAATTTTTCTTTTGTCATCAGGAGATTATTCAGCACAACTTTTAGATGTGAAAGAAGAAAATGCATATTCTTTACTTCTCCTGGTTTTTGGCTCTTTCTAAAAGGATAGAGGATCTGAATGCAGAATTAAAGGCTAAATATATCTGGAAGAAAAAGGCATGGAGAGGGACTGATTTTGAATGATTATGCTTTTCCAATGCCTCTGTAAGCTTCCTTATTTTCCCAAACTGGATTTAGTATTGTCTCTAAATCAACAAAAAATATTGCCTTATACATTCCTTTTCATAAGATAGATATTGGACAATGTGACAAAAATACTTATATCTGGGGAGGAATAAGATATGTGATTTTGAAAACCCAATGTGTTAAACCCTTCGAACTCATTATATACCCCGAGAATGCTTAAATTAACATTTATTGCCTGATAATGTTTTGATCATGAAAAATATTAAGCACGTCTGATTCAAAAGGTCAGACACTCAATATATTTTTGTTGGGGCTCTAGGAAGATTCCGATCTGGCTACATTTTAAGATATTTTATTATTCAGATTCATGTACTCAAATTCATCAGTATCAGTTCTCTATGTTTTATTGTTATTTATGTGTATCCAAGCAGATATACAGGCCTTTAAAAAATGTTGTCTCTCCTTAAAATGAAGAATGGCTCTTTTTTCTTCCTTTTGGGAAGCTAAGGAGGGACATGGGAAGACAACTCCAACACTAAATTGAACTAAAAGAAAAAGCTTTGTGTTCAATGTCGCTCAACTTTTCCATCTCTTTTCTTCATTATTTGTACTGCCACCACAAGCAACTAACAGATGCAGTTATCCGGATGTTTTAGAGCAAATAACCACTTCCAGATGAAAGCAGTAATAAATGCAAATTGCATTTTCAAAACGATGTCTGAAATGATCCACATCACTTTGCTATCGTAGATCTACAGGTAGTTTCTACGGGGGAGTGAGTAACTCATCATTTTAAAAATTTTACTCAAGAGAGGATCAGAATACCTGTGCCACTGCCATCACAGACATTGAATGGGGGTAGACATGAAGCTGATGAACCTGAGAACAAAACAAAGCAAACAGTGTAAATACTTCTACTCTATCCTCCTGGGAAGTGGTAACCCAAAGCGATTAGGACACTCAGCAAGAAGCCACTGTACATGAAGAGGTGAAGCAGACACTTGAACATCTGGTCACTCTGTGGAAGACTTTTCATCTCAGAATACATATACTAATAAACAACAGTTGGAGAAAATTGTGTCTGACATTCAACATAATGCTGAACTAAGGCCGAGAGAAGGGAGGGTGGAATTGTATTTCCTTTTGTAAAGCAAAAACAGCCGTGAGTGCAGCCTCGTCTAAAATCTGATATTTAAACAGAATGGCAAGACCTCAAAATGTTCAATTTGGAACGAAGAGTGACCGAAGTTACTGGAAAGCTCATGCCTCCGTCTGCAAAATCACTGGCCAGGAAAGCAAAACTTTTCCAACACCCAGTTTTAATATTGTGCTAAAGCCATCGACTCTGTTAAAACCCCGGAGTTAAATATGATCCCCTCTCCTTCCCCCCGCCCGTTCTCCCTTAGGTTAGTGTTTGGGGGACAAGGAGGGGGCTGGGGCTTGGCCCCAACCTCGGAATTGCTGCCAAGGGCTTGTAACACAATCTCTCCCCGTTTGAAGGGTAAATCAGTGTCAATTGCGTTTGCTGTCCACCAGAAAAAAGTAAGCATTTTACTTCCGCTCGGTCTATGAGGCCTGATGAAATGTATGAAATCTGTTTCTGGCAGGGAGGAAAAAAAAAAATCGTTTTCCCAAACAGCACCAAGAGGAGCCATCGGAGAAGTATGAAGAGGCGCAGTGCGGCTGGAGCTGCTGCCGCTGCCGCCTGGCTGCTGGGGTGCGGGGAGCCGCCGCTGCAGGACCTGCGCCCGGGGGGGCCCGGCCCCGAGAAGCCGCAGGAGTCCAGCCCCGAACCCCGGCGCCGCTGAGAGCCGCCGGCCGCCAGCTCCGGACGCGGGGGTGAGCCCGGCCGGCTGGCCCAGCCCTGCGCCGCCGCCGCGCGCGCGCGTGCGCCGGGCGGCGGGGCTGGCGCGGGCCTCGCGCTGTCCGCGGCTCCCGGGGCGGCGAGGGGAGGGGGACGGGCCACTAAAAATAACCTCAGGAGCCAGGCTGGGAAGGGTGAAGAGCCGCGGACGCGTGGACCGGCTCTGTCGCTAAGAGTGGGTATTCACTGCAGGGGAGGGGGGACTTTCTCATCCCCTGGAGACAGCCGTGTGCGCCTTATCCCCCGGGTGGAAGGGCCCCAGTGACCGCAGCGCGGAAGCCCTCTGGGCGGCTCAGCCAACCCCGGACAGAGCGAGGGTTCCCGATGAGCACTTCGATGATAAATGGGCACCTGGGCCTTCGTGCGCGAGGGTGTCTGTGATGCATGCTCAGCCTTGTCTGTGATGGGAGGGCTGGGGGGAGGCGGGATGGGGAAGTTGTGATGGGAAGATCCTGGGATGTTTTACTTGAGGCGGTGAGGCCAGGATGGGAGGAAAGGGCGCCACACGTGTGATTTGGGGTGGATACTGTTTTTGACTGATGGGTTTGACAGAGTCGAACTTTACGTGAATAAACAAACGCTAGCCTATATTTCAACAGGCTTTGGGAGGATTTTGCGTGGTGTCTTTCTTTTCGTCCAGTCTGAAGATGAGACTGGCGTCTGCAGTTGTGTGGGGGGAACAGAAAAGCCAATTTGGCGTTGGAGACATTACTTTTCCTGGCAAAATTAAGTCTATCAGCTCCGCGTGGTAAATTGCCACTAACTTCGCACAGGCGTCCAAAGTTGTGTTGTCCTGAATGGAGAGGGTGCAGAAACGATGGTTAATTAACAGATTTTGTTTTCTGCATTCCAATAGATTGGAGGTGGGGGGGTGAGTCGATTCTCCCCCTCAGTTAATCCCTCTGCAGTCAGTTTGTACCCTCTCTACTTTCCTCAGCTTCCTAGTCTTACCGTCAAGAGTTTGCAAAACTTTTCTGCTGCAAACTTATCCGCCTCCCCCCCAACAAAGCTGGATCAATTGAGTATGGGAGATCTTATGCTGAGGAAATAAGATCTGCATGCGCACAGGAACACCCGTTTGGCGTGCGAGAGTACAAAATAAAGGTGCAGACAGGTTGGATGTACCAACCAGGCAGAGGAAGTCCACCTTTCCTCCCCACCCATCCCCTGAGATTCACGGAGGCTAGACAGAGAACAAGCCCTTGTGCTCAGTTTCTTCTTTCCCCCAACCACTTAGCAGTGTGGACACTGATTAACTGCAGCTGGGATCTGATTTGCCCAGCCTGTCTTTGAAATTGATCAATGAATTCCTCGAGGAATGCTTCCCCCTAATTGCGGAGAAAGTGGTGGCTGTGGTGGTCTTCTCCAACATGGGCATCTGGGATTTGACTGTCTAAGAGAAGGTAAGGGACAGATGGATGAGTCATGGGACTGTGCCTATGCAATGCACACTGGAGCGTTCGCTCCGGGCTGCCTGAGTGGTCTCTTAGGTGGAAAGGTAGCTTTCAGCTGTTTTGTTTCTTTTTTCTTCACATTATTGCTAACCACCATATTTTGGTTATGTGGATTTTGTTTTCCTGGGAAATAAATTCACATGGCAAAAATTATCTCACCTGGTCATCTGATTGCCTCTGAGTTTTCTAGTATTTTGCTAAGAAACCTTAATTAAACCTTAAACTCACAGATGTGGTGAAATGTCTGGTCCTATGTTAATCCTAAGTATGTTGTGTGTTATTTTAAAGTTTTGCTTCGAGGCTGGAAGTCTGCATTGTAGACTCTGGAAGCCTTTGGAAGGCCAACATTATCTTGACTGAAAATGAATGATGAGGCCATAACAAAATGTTTACGGGGAGATTTTTCTTTAAAATTGCAAGGGATGTTGTACTGTTGTTTTGGTATCTTTGTGGTATCTTGGCTATTGAGGCCTAACCCAAATATCCAACTGTTTCTTTTAATTTCTCATGAGCAACTATTAAGGTTTTCACTCAAAGTTTTTTTGACTAGAGCAAAGAGCTGTTGTATAAAGAAGAGTGCAAAAGAAAATATCTTTTGTTAAAATGAGTAAGATGTTTGTGTTTATTCTGCATTAAGTGTTCTCAGAGTCAGTTCTATTGGAATTTTGCTAGTCTTGTTATCTTGTATGAGGCCATGATACACACACACACACACACACACACACACACACACACACACACACACACACACGCAGTACAACCCTGCTAGCCTTATCTGTATTCTAGTTAAGCAAAACATAAATCTTTATATCTTCCCATGAATTAAGTTTTAACCAATCAACTCAGATGAGATTTTGATGTAAGGCCTTCAATATTTTAATCGTTAATGGCTATGAGATGGTTTTGCATTCAAATTATGTTCCAAGCTAATCTGGTAGGGGTTTAAAAACCTATGCTAAATTGTTTGGAAATCTGGTTTTGTAGAATTAAACAAAAAACTTGAAAAAGAATCCCTTATGCCATGAAAATATGGAAAATAAATTCCCACTCAGCTTTAGTGTTTCAGTCAGAATTTGAGAAGAAATTGTTCCTGTAAGTATACCGTCATTTCATTCAAGACAAATCATGATGGGGCTGGGGGATAAGAAAGAGATGCCTGGAAGGAAGTTAGCACACAAAATTGGGCTCCAGGAGAGTTGAGTAGGATATGTTTAATGACTATGACTAAATAGTTTTGCTACTTTGGGTAAATTAACTTCTTAGGCTACCAGTCTTTTATTAGTAATGAGGAATCTGACTAGACAAGTCCAAGGTTTCTTTGAGTTTAAATATTTATTATGTAAATAGATAAACTAGCATTGAGTACCATTTTGCTTTATTTTTGTGCTTTTTTGTTTGTGGACAAGTTATTCCACTGAGCCAGACATAGAAGTTCCATTACAAGATCTGAAATTGACTTTCTGATTGCTTTACGGATTTTATTTTCTGATTAGACCCTCAGGTTAAGATTTTGCATTTATGACACTGGTTGGCTGAACACATATATTTTGTAGAGATATTTTTTGTTAGCCAAAATGAATCACAAAGAAGTAAAGAACTCATAATAGTGAAAGAGCCATCTAGAACCATGCTTGATGATTTGTTCCTTGAGTCAAGCCTGGAAAATGGTATTTTCCTCCTTCCAGATTTTAGATGGCTACTACTTTGTTTGGGGTGTGCTTTTAATTTTAAAAGATAGTGTAATGACACTTTGTTTCTGCATTGTTTGCTGCCTGTAATGCACACAACTGAATAGGTAGAGGTGGGGTCAGTGCTGCAGATGAGAGCAAAAGTTACCTTTGGGGATGTGACCTTTAACTGTAGACTGATTAGGACTCATTATTTTAAATGGTCACACAGTCTGTTTGTGTGACATTGGGGTAGTGGTAGTGATAACCTCTCACATTTGTTTTGACAGGTATAGTGTTTCCCTGTATTACTAGCTTATAATCTTTAACTGGTTCATCATCATCTTAGGGGCAGCATCCCTCTCCATATAAAGAAAGCTTTGAATTTTTTCATAATTTATGATATTGTATCACTGATACTTTTATTTGCTTGCACCTCTTCCTCCTTTTTCTTAATGATTTGGAGTTCTATAGAATATTCCTGTTTTGTCAAATAATTGTTTTTCTTTATATAATAAGTCAGTGGAAGTTTTCTGATAATGATGATTTAGACTTCATAAATATAAAATAAATGCCAAGCACTGGAATATGTATTTTGTTTTTTGAAGAAAAGATTTATTTAAAAAGAGATCACTTCCCATGTGTGTCTGTCTGGGATGCCACATGGAAGATGCAAAGAATTGCACAGAAGTTAGATTTTAAAATGTAGTTTATTTAAAAGTAAATTAGAGAGAGAAAGAGAAAGGAGAGAGAAGATTCACCTCCCCAGGGTTGGGGAGGAGTCCAAAGCTAGGAAGCATGGCGACAGCCATAGCTCAAAGAGCACGTGGCCACACGAGTCTAGCAAGGCAACGGCCTGGAATAAGTATTTAATTCTCACAGTTATCTTTAAGGGGTAGCCTCCATTTTACATGATAGAAGACACAGATACAAAGAGAAAAAGTCATATGACTAGACTAGAACAGCTACTAAACGAACTTCTGAACTTCTGATTCCTATATTCTATCCATTGATCAGGCCTCTCAGTGGATGGTATAGCAGACATAGTGATATAATGTTTATCAGTTTATTCTTGTTTTCCTGTCTTTGCAGTTTATTGTTTATGGAATATTGCAATGCATTTTCTCTAATATGTCAGCAAACTCTAGAGTTAAGCCAGAAGTCATATTGGTCATGGTCAAAGCACACCTCTAGGTGGCATGGACGAATACTTTTTCTTGAGTCAAAACTATGTCTTCAGCTGGGTTGGAATAAACTAGACAGAGTCTTTAAACATGTGATATTTTACTTATGGAGTCATTAATTTTTTCTTCTTCCCCTGGGCTAGTTCAAGTCTCATCATATCCATAATTGTTATTCCAGAATCACTTCTACTGTGGAAAGAAATAAAAAAATGTATACACATACAGTCTTTGAAGGATTTTGTATCAAGTTTCTGTGTGTTTTTCCCTTTAAGTTTTATTTTTTCTAAATTTCTAGTTTTGAGGGTTGAGCTGTCCACTTTTAGATTGATCCAGAAAGCTTAGAGGGGCCATAGAAACATTTGAGTCCCTACTCCACTTTCCAAAGTGATTGACTTTGTTTAATACTTACCAAAGTTACTTACCAAGCTTTCTAAATATTTGTAAATTTTGTATATTTTATTGGAAACATCTTTCAGTGTTTAGATATATTATACTAAAAATTTTCATTTCTTCTTAACCTAGCTTTTTTCTTCAAGTCTGGTAGGTCATTAATCATTTTATTTCCCAGCTTTAAAAGCTACCCCTTGGCATCTCTTGTGGTTTGGAAAACATTTTAATGAATTCAAAAGAGCTGACATTATCTTTTGTTATAGTTTGTCTATTATCATGTAATTCAGCTCATCCAGGTTGATTAAACATTTGTTAAAATTATAAAAAGGGTACAATTCTGTAGTGATCTTTGTATCTGGGTAATGTATGTTTATTTGACTTTTCTTCACTACAACTTAATTATTTCAATTGGAAACTGCTTCACATGAGGGCAAATTCTCCATACTCTAAATTTTGATCCTGCTAGTTGGATCCAGTTTTATGTTTCATGTTCATGTCTCAGTCAAATCTAAATCCAAGATCTCCAGGTAGTGACTTTCAGCTAAACCACCATCATGCTCAGTTTGTGATATGAAATATATATATTTAAAAAAAGGATCAAGAGAATTTGGATTGACAATCCTAATTGTTTCCAGAAGGGACTTAAACAGAAGAATTCTTATCTAACACAGTGACGTTTGGTTTCCACATATTTTTCATGTTTCATTATTAAACTTCCATTGCTTGATGACTATCTACTAAGCCTTCTTTCTCTCAGCTTTGCCTCCTGAGAAAACGGTACGCTATACTTGCTTTTTCTCACCACTAAAATTTTGGCTATATACAAAGCAGCAAAATAAAAATTGCTTAGTTATTCTTAGTTTTTTAAACTTAATGATCATCTGTAAATATCAGAAGATAGTTTGAATTACAATTCGGGCAAAATACAGAACAGAGTACATGAGAAATAAATGCGCCACTGTCAAAGAAAATAAAAACTTCACTGTTTAGAAGTATTGAGGGGAAGGATTGTGTCCCTCTGGCTCATTGAAATTGTTACATGCCATTAGGCTTACTGTAAACTATCCCCTGATGAATTCTTTGCTGGACAATGAGCTTAAGAATCTGAGGTGTCTTCTTGCTTTTATAGAGCAAAATAGAACTCTGATGCTTCAATGAAGGTTACAGAACACATAATAGGGTGTAGGTAAAGTTACTGAACTACCACATCTCACTTTCAGGAAAGTAGTGGGAGAGATTGTGTCTTGAGAAGAAAGGCATTTTAGAGGTAACCCCTTTAAGATTTCAATTAGTTATTTAAATGTATGAGTCATGTGCTTAAATGTATTAATAATTAATTGTTTCTGAGGCTAGCCAGCCTATAGGAATCCTATCTAGTTGCATGGAGATGTTTTGTTTTCCTGGCACTGGACATATTTTGTTTTAAAAATTGGGACATAAACTATTTTAGGTTTCTGGTGTTTCATTATAGGGTTTGGACTTCGTATGAATAGTGTCATCTTATGAATAAGTGTCATTATTAACTGTGAAATAAAAAACAATTACAATGTTCAGATTCCTATACTGAACAATTTAGTAACATATGACAAAAGTATATTAAAGCAGTTCACATTTACCCTGATTGACTCTAGAAAGCTAGATATGTAGAAAATATTTTCAAAGAGAATTAATGTTAATTTTTTTCAAAAAATTACTTGAGAGAGTAATTGTATTAGAAATGAAATGGTCTGTCCTTTTAGATTGCATATTTATGTCACTTTTTAGGTTTTTACTTACACTCTCAACAGTCCTTTCTGATATTGTAGCAATGTTTCAGAGATGGTCATATTTTACATTTTCTAAACACCCATGTCTTATTATTTATTTAAAAAGCATTCTTTAAAATAAATTAGTTTATGCTAAGTGAATTAGAGTATGAGGCTAACTGGAAAGAAATACTATGCAGAATTTCAGGGAATAAAACACAAAAGAGACTATATAACATGTTGGTAACTTTAAAATACCATAAATATTAAAATATAGCTGCACACCCCATGATGGCACGCAACCTTGACTTTTTGTTTACTGCAAGTGTTTGCATTCTTACTGCCCTACAATCACAATGCATGTGGTTATTTCATAAGCATATTTGTATAAAGAGTGGAATCCTACATGTTGTTCAACGTTATGATTTTGTTGTCTTAGCTGCTTAAATACTTCATCTACAGCCTTAGGTCCTATAAATAATGCATACAAAAGTGCTATATTCAAGGTCAACTATATATTAAAATACATTTTCTCCAACCGAGACAGAGGCTTGCCCTACTTATAAGGTGATCAGATGAATGGAAATCTTCTCGACTTACAGATATAAGATACTTAAGTACCTCTACTTTAAAGATGATTACAAACAAAACTCAGTATGTAAGACAGATTAAGTGGAAAGATACAAAACAAGAAAGATGGGGCAGCAGACTTCAAATGAATACCTCTGGCAGTATTTGTTAGAAATATGGTGCAGCTTTTGGGTTTTCAATATGATTCTCAGTTATTCTATTCTGTAAAAATGTGTCATCATGGAAAGAGTCATGGTCTTGAAGTAGGAAGGCTCAGGTTCAAACCTACTTCTGCCATGACGTGGCTGTATGATCCTGCTGAAGTCACTTTTCCTCTCTGGGTTTTGTTTTCTTTGATGATTAGAGATAAGTATAGTAGCGACTGAATGCACCTCCTCCTCTGCCCTTCACCCAGTTCTCTAAATTGTGGGTCCCTGATTGTGTGGCCACCTCTAAAGAACCAAGTGCTTTGCTCAGTCTTTTAGGTAATAGTCTTAAGAGGAATGACTGTGTATTTACAAAAAATTGTGCAAACACTGCCATTGCTAGTGCTCATTCCTAAAATTCAGTGAAAATCTATTGTTTCATATATTAACCCCCAAAATGAGAGCAAGTTGGACACCAACATTTTAGTTCAACCACTTTTTAACGTGTTTGAATAAGTGGAATGTCTTGCTTTAAAAACTGGCTCTTTCTACACAAGCCTAGAGTTTATTATTTGATTTTTCTCTTTGACCTTTGTTTGCTGCTGTTTCCTACCAAGTTTCTGGTCAAAAGTGAGAGGGCAGTACAGATAAAACAAATAGTGTTTCATGGGGTTTAATAATTAATAAACTGATCTGTCACCAAAAAGTCTATGAATCTGGTCTTGGTTACAAGGTCATAACAGCAAGATTTTAACAAAAACAAGTCTGTATAAAAAGCAATTGCTCTTTTGTTTCCAAACAGGTATTACAAGTGGATAAATAATGTGCACTGCTGTGAACCCAAAGGTACGCAGTGGACCTGGCCTCTCTGATATGCATCAGTATAGCCAGTGGCTGGCCAGCAGACATGAAGCTAATTTGCTACCAATGAAAGAAGATCTGGCCTTGTGGTTAACCAATCTATTAGGTAAGGTTATAAGATCTTATTTTGTGAGCAAAGATAACAGTTTTGTTTTATTTTTCCTCCTGTAGTGTCCTTCACCTAAGCATGTGATAGCACTTTGGAAAGAAAGACTTTCTTTATTTGGATTTTGCATCTGGGAAACCTAGGGCATGTGGAAAATTTAAATGAATTTCCCAATGTCTCTTACATTAGCTGTGCTTAGTAATTCCAATATCATGCACTGAAATGTGGAAATATATGCTCAATTGCTTATTTCATCTATATCCTAGTCTGATTTATTTTTGGCTTTTCTTTCATGCAACTGACCAGTTTCACCTAGTCTTTTGACATTGTGCACGTCTACAGTCTCTGTAAAATCTGGCTTCTAAATCTGGATTTCTTTGCCCTACTTTCATAGCACACCTTCTAAAACTGCTGAGTACTCAGACTTGGGAAAAAAACCATCTATCCTTTGTTCAAATGAGCTGACTAGAGTCATCCAACCCTGAACTAATTTTTTTTTCTTTTCAAATTGCTTTTGTTTTAAGCTCCAGTCTATCAGTATTGTTCTTGAGAAAAATGCTGTCTCATGCTAAAGCTACCTCTTTTTCTATTACTATTATGCTGCCACATTCACCAAATAAAATTTTAACCATGTGCAAAATGGTATCACACGTTTAAAGGGTCACCATATATAGCAATACTGCTTCCACTAATAGTTTTTTTTCAAAAAAACAGAAAAAATTGGTTTAGGACCTGAGGAAAGGACCTCTGTAGAGTTTATAAGATGTAAGATTTGAATATTGAGTAAACATAAAACTTAAATGCTGTTTTATCTATGGCAGAAGGGACTTCACCAACACTAGTTTATTATTTAAATAATCTGTCAAGATGAGAGTCATTATTTTCACCTTTTAACTAATGAAACAGAAGAGCTTAGTGGGCTAGATCCTGTCCATTCAAAATTTTAGCAAGGTTAGGCAAGTCTTAAGCACATTTTGGCAAGATTTTCCTTATGCACCATCGCTCTGACTTCTTACATAGATTTTGCATTTACTTTTATATTTTTTAGTCTTTGTCCTAGGGTTTCTTTATCCCATGTTTCTTTTTTCTTCACTATGTGCACACAATTTTGGCAACTCCTTGTGGCCTAATCAAGGCTACAGAATATGCGTATGCAAGTTGTACCCTTCTCAAGGGTGCTTGGCCAGGGGCAATGAGGCTAGAATAAAGAAGACACTTTCCAGCAAGACCCTCCATCGTACTAGGAAGCTGTACCATCAGAAGGAAGGGGCTACCACCTTTTAGTAGATCATTCATACACAGAAGCAGCTTTTATCTCCATCAAGTAGAGGGAGTTATTTTAGCTTAAACAGATGAATTTCCTCTTTTTATTTTGTCTTTCTGGGCTTCACTAATGACTGTTATATTAGTAGTTTGTTATTAAGTTTGAGCTATTTTCAGATATGGGCAATCACAAGTATGGCAGTCTAGGAGAGAATAGCACATGCTCTGGACATGGACTGCCTGTGTTTGCACCCTAGATCTGCCATTTACCAGGAGGGTAATCTTGGGCAAGTTATGTAACCTCTCTGTGCTTCATTTCCCCCTTCTTTACAGTGGTAATAATAGTGGTAACTAGTTTGTAAAGTTGCCATGGGAGTAACTGATTAAAACATGTATAGTACTTAGAACAGTGCCTGGCATGTAGTAAACACTATATATGTTATTGCTATTATCCCACTTATATAGCTCAGTGAAATTTAATTTGATTTTGTGCATATGTTCATTCACTTATTCAAAAAATATTTGAGTGTGCAGTCACATAACATATTGGTTAAAAAAATGATCTCTGGAATCAGAATACTTCAAGTCAAATCTTGGGTTTACCATTTACTCTGTGGTACTGGACAGGTATCTTATTGCACTGTGCCTCAGTTTTCTAATTTGTAAAATAAGTATACTAATAAAACCAGCCTTATGGGATTGTTGGAAGTTTGAGTGAAATCAGCAACTTTAGAACAAGGTCTAGCACATAGTAATCAAGCAGCAAATAATCACTATTATGATCACTGTGTTCTAAACTCAGTCTATTAGGTACTGGAGGGTAGGGTGGTGATTAAGAATATTTTATTCTTACCAAGCTTGGAGTAGGTTAGCCAAAATCACATTAAATAAGTAATTGAATATATAATCCATTAATAAGACTTGTTCTAAATACTAAAATATATGTTGCAATTAGAATATGAACTGAGGAGATGGGGGTGGGGCAAAGGATCAGAGGGCGTGGGGAAGTCCTCTTTCAGGAAACTTATATTTAAACTAAGAACTGGAAAAAAGAAAGGCTAATAGTTAGCCAGACAAAGCATGGGATGAAAGCCTCTGGGTGAGACAAGGACATATGTTGAGGTACAAAGAAGTTTGGTACATTGGAAGAACTGAAAGAAGGCTAATGTCAACAGCACAGAAAGAGGGACGGTTTCTTGAGACTTGTTGGGTCTGGATCATATACTGTTTTGAAGACCATACTGGGGAGATCATAATTTGCAGTATGATCCATGACCTGTTCTAGGCAGGGGAAGAGTGTGGTTAAGTAGACTATAGCCTGATTATACAGGTATGTTTCAATGTCCCATGACTTGTCATCAAAGGCATTTTATTGAGTGAGTGTGATCATTTACAAAGCAGCTGGATCAATATGAATGGCCCAAGACAGCCTCAGAAAATAGAGAATCGGTGTGTGTAATGGAAAGATCCTTGGATTAAAAGTCAGGAGACCTGGCTCCTCACTTGGTGTCAGGAGACCTGGCTTCTGGTTCTGGCTCTGCTGCTCGGTAGGAAAGGTGCCCAAAGTCACTCAGCTATCTTTTCTGGGCTCGGTGTACTCACCCATAAAATGAAGAGGTTGGAGGAGATGATCTCTAATGTCCTTTCCAGCTCTAAAAGTCTAAGTTTCCAAGAAATCCATCTCTTGAGATCCAGTTTGGTTGGGGCAATTGAGGTCATCAATATGTGTAAACCAGGAGAAGACTTACATAAATGAATAATCTTTTTCAAAAGAAACTAGGACTTTAAAAAATGTTAGTGGCTGCAATATAAATGCAATTGTTGGCTTGTGAATTTTCTCAGAAAAGGAATCCTAAAATAACCTCAAGATACAGTAAAATATAACCTTTCAATTGACTTGAGTTCATTCAAAATTGGTAGATAATAGACTTCAAGTCAATACCCTTATGGTAACTTGAAAAGTAGATTAATACGAAAGGGATTAAAACATTTGGAGAGGAAAATAGGTTGTGTACTACAGTGATGATAATGAGAGGAGAAAAAAATGTAAAATTGTGTTAGAAGATATTTTTCTCACACATAGGTTCATTTAGTATTCACATACTCTGGAAATGGAGCCATTGAAGAAAAATTTAATATTATTTATTACTGGCTATTTTGTCAATTCAGAAATAATCTGTAATCTCAGCACTTTGGAAGGTCAAGACAGGAGTTCAAGACCAACCTGCGCAACAAAACAGTATCCTGTCTTTACAAAAAATAGAAAAATTAGCCAGGCATGGTAATGCACGCATGTCCCAGGTACGCAGGAGGAGAATCAATTGTGCCAAGGAGTTTGAGGCTGTGGTGAGCCAAGATTGTGCCACTGCACTCCAGGCTAGGCAACAGAGTGAAAACTTGTCTGAAAAAAATAATGCAGTTTCTTAAACTGAATTTATACTTGATGTTTTGACTGATAAAGATGATTTAATAGAGAATAAAATAGTTTTATTGGATATATAGGTATTATGCTGTAATTTCCAGGTAATATACTCACTTAGTAATAAAAATAATTTAGAATCCTAGGCATAGAATTAAAGCAACAATAGCAAACTTTTAGCCTAGCTAAAAATTATATATTAGAATATGAAATGCCAAATATCTTGTGGTATTGACTAATTAAGATAACTAAATGGTGGTTAAGATTTATTTAGGGGGTAGTACACTGTGATTCATGAGAAGAACAGCATATACTATTTAGTGACAACTCACATCTTGGCTATATCTACAGATCTTATAGAAAGTACTCTTTGTTAGTCCTAGTGTACAATAGCTGGCACCATGGAGCAGTTTTATGGCCAATATTATAAAAAGACAGAAAAATAGTCATGAAGATTATATCATCCTTCTTTATAAAAAGTTTATTTGGCCACTGTACTCCATTATACGTTAAATATAAACATCTCATCTTCATTTTAGGTCTTCTGTTTTGTTACTTTTGCTCATGGACAAACTATTGCTTTTTTTGTTATTTAACTGTACCCTTAGGGCATATTAGAACATCAATCCTGGGGAAAACTTAATTGTCATTTTGAGCAAACAGCATGCTATCAAATTCACAGTCCCACATTACAACAGTGACCCATCACTCAAATGGATTAGGCACTCTACTGATTTTATCATTGTTGATGGACTTTTGAAGGTTGTTCTTGGCTTGATTTTGAAAGGCACATACTGACATAAATGGTCTCACAATTTTTATTTCACTTGTATTTTTAAATAATTTGAAAATGGTCGTTTATCTTTATTTTCAATGAATATTTGTCTAGTAATGTATGAGTAATATGGTAGTATATTTTTGAGAAAGGGCTATCATTTAGCATCAAAGAAATTGACATTTGCTCTTAAAGACTATAGATCTTTAGGATGTAGGCATGTGTGTTTGGATAATGTAGGGACTTTGAGTAAATCAAAAGATAAATAAAAATTAATTTGTGCTGAATTGATTTTACCTGCATTTAGAACATACATCATGTCAGTTCATGTCATGGTGATTTTCCCTTTCCCTGACCTTTCCATAAGCACTTAAAAAAATAAGCTATTTTCCATTGTTTCCATTTTTCAATCATTTCTAAAAAGTAACATTTTGACATTAAAAAGTTAAGCACCTATTTATTAGAGTGCTGCTGTCAGATACAACTAATGTCTAATGAGTTTTGAATAGCTTCTCTTTTTTCTTAAAGCCCTTTTACCAGATACTTGTCCTTCAGGGTTCTCATATTACTGATATAGTCTATAAAAATTTCCGAGGAAGGGTGGTATCTTGTGTCAGTTCAAAAGTTTAAAGAGTCAAGGTTGTGTTCACAAGTTGACACCTCTCATAAGTTAGTGCCTCATTTTGTACATGACTTCTCCAATAGAAGCAGCTTTGTCTTTTTTGATATAAATTTAGAATAGATAGTTGTAAATCAGTGTGAACCAGGTGCTAGTCTAGGATTTCTGCACATAAAGAATCATTTCTTATCTTACAACCTTCAATTTTAGTCTAAAAATACTGAATAATTGGTTAAAGTTAGCAAGTGAGTTACTTTGGTTTATCCAGTTAGAGAAATATATTGGGACTGAAAGATGCAGTGGGGTGGGAGTAGAGGTTGAAAGTATCTGGATCATCTTTTTTTTTTTTTTTTTGAGTCAGAGTCTCACTCTAAAACCCAGACTGGAGTGCAGTGGCACGATCATATCCACTGTAGCCTGGACCTGCTGGACTCAGGGGATCCTTCTGCCTCAGCCTTCCAAGTAGCTGGAACTACAGGCACATGCCACAACACCTGACTAATTTTGTATTTATTTTAGAGATGAGGTCTCAGCATGTTGCCCAGGCTGGTTTCTAACCTGTGGGCTCAGGCAATCTTCTCATTTCAGCTTCCCAAAGTGCTGGGATTACAGGCATGAGACACTGAGCCCAGCTTTATCTGGATCATCTTAGATTAAACACACATACCAACTTTCTTCTGTAGTGAATCAAGCCAAATAGCAGAACATGCCTAAATGATATTGTTAGCCATTTTCCAATCTGGAAGGTAGACTGCTTTTCATTTTTCAACACCATGATTTTCAAACCTAAGCTGCTTTTTTCCCCCTTCCTTGAAGAACTTTCTCTGTTATTTCTAGAGAAAAAGAACTATGGGTAGGTGCAGGGGCTCACACCTGCTATCCCAGCACTTTGGAAGGCTGACATGGGAGGACTGTTTGAGGCCAGGAGTTTGACACCAGCTTAGGCAAGATGGAAAGACCTCGGTTATGCGGACAAACAAATAAGAAACAGAACGAAAAACTAAAACAAGCAAACAAATAGTCAGGCATGATGATGCACACTCCTACTCCCAGCTACTTGGGAGGCTGAGGTGAGAGGATCACCTAGTCCCAGGTGGTTGATCCTGCCTTTGCACTTCAACCTGGGTAACAGAGTGAGACCAGACTAAAAAAGAAAAAGAAAGAAAGAAAGAAAAAAAGACAACTGCATTAGGGAGAATGCAAACAGTCAATTATGTGTTCAGTCAATATTTTAGTGGTCTAATATAGTGGCAAAGAGCACAGACTCTAATCTTAGACTGCCTAGGTTAAAGGGCCACACTCCTCTACATGCTGTGTGACTTTAGGCAGATTTCTTAATCTACACATCTCAGCTTTATTATTTGTAAAATATATATAATAGTAGCACCCACTTCATAGTTGTTGGAGAATAGTGAATAAACACATGAGTACCTATAAAGTGCTTAGAACAATGCCTGGCTTATAATAACTCAATTGTTAAATATTATAATATTATTATTAGAAATCTTTAGAAATTCAGTACTGCTAATTTATTGGAAGGTAAACTTTTTTTTCCCTCAGAAACATAGACGATAAAAAAGTATCATTTTTTTCCTGGTGGCTACAGTCTAAAGCAATTTATAGATTGATACTTAAATCTTGATGAAAATTATGGCAATCATATTTCTGAACGGACTACACTGATGTGCATAAACATGTGCATTTATTTTAGTTGCCAGATAAAATATTTGGGGCAGCAGTTTATTTCCTATCATTCATCCTAATATTTAAGGGGAAGTGACTAACCACAATATTTAATTAAACTCTCCAATTCTTGTCTACAAGCAAGCTGTCAGTCAAGGCTGACATGATTATGTGAAGAAAAGTTCACGATTATAAACTCAGGAAGTAAAAATATTGCTTCTATACTAGGATGCTCTAGGTTAATCTTCAAACCATTAGTCTTTACAACCCAGTGCAGGTCAGGACTCCATGATTTAATTATATCTGTTTATTGCACTTTCTTTTCCTAAAGCCAACACTGAAAAGATGGTGTTGAGGAATAAATAATCTTCTGGTGCTAAAATCACACTGCTTCTAATGTATATAATCTGACATGTCAAACCAGCTATACACTTTAGATGAAAGAGGATCTGTTTCTGTTTAACAGAGATATTTAGCTTTGTATGACTTTTACTTGAGAAGTTGTAGTTAGTTCTTCACAGCCAGTTCTTATGGATTTGTCATAGTTAAATTCAACTAGTTTTATCTTCTATTCTGTTTCCTTTAAAAATATTGTTAATAACATTTATGAAATATAATGCAATAAAGAGTGAGATAATATCATTCCACATAAAGAGTATATATGATTTCTTACAATTATACAGTACTTATAAAATGTATATTTAATAATTCTTAATTATTGGAAGGAAAATACATTATATATGAAGGATTAAAAAACTTTTCAGTCTTGCATTTTTTTCATTTGAGGCAGTACATTTCAACTATAAAGTATGTAGCAGCGTATTTTAGCCAAAAAAAAAAAAAATCTCACCTTTTAAGCTATAAAATATACAGAACTGAAAGCCGACACCTAATATATTTTTCATTAGATACAGATGTTTGAGGTAAAATTCTTTCTTCAAGTACTCATGAAAAGCAGGATAACTAAAAATCTTCAGATAAATAATATATAAAAAGTTAAAATCCTAACTTTTGGTAAATTGCGAATGGCTTTTTAATAAAAACCATTATTCTTTTTATGTCTAGTAAGTTCTTTTAAGTTTATTGTAATCATCTTGTCACTTAAAATTATAAATGGAATCTTCATATTGCCATGGAACTTAATGAAATAATTATACCTAAAGATCTCTTCTAAATGTAGAAATCTTATAATTAATTTGCAAAGGTACCATTAAAAATTTAGAGTAAAGCTTACCTTGTTTATTTTGAAGTTTGAACATATTTGAGTACATTTATAATTTAAAATATTTCTAATGTTTACTTTTCATATCTGCTTGCCAAAGTACTTTCTTATTTTTAAAAATTCTGGCCAATATGTTGAATACACAATAAAACTTCTGGCATGCTGGCTTTTTGTGTCTTGAGACTGCTACTTTTTTTGGAATTGAGTTGAGCTGCATGCAATTTTGAAATAAAAGTAGCTCTGATAGGCTACCTGTGTGGTGAGTACTTAGAGCTACTGATGTTTTTCCACCTGCAGAAGTCATTATCCTAACTAGGGGTTAAAATATGAATTATCCAGTAGGGAAAAGAGAACATTTTAAAAAAGTAATTATTTTTCCCTCCTTGCTCACCCCCAAAAAATTTTTTAAAAAATCATTTTAAACAGATGTTTCTCAAAATCCAGATATATTAGATATTACATATTTAACTTGAAGCAAATAGTTTATCTATTGTTCCAGCTGGATTATATTTAAGTGTTCATGAAATTGAGCTACATGCATTTTTCTTAAGCTAAAATATAAGCTTATGAAAGTCTAGGTATTAAATTCTAAAGTATTTTAATTTTGGCTTTTAACTTTTATTACATTTTGCAAATATTCAATATTTTCTAGTAGTTTGTTTTTATTTGTTAATTTGCATGCTTTCTGAACTACCATGTGAATAATATTATGCATACGTCTTTAAGAGATTTAAAAAAAGCTATACCTTGAGGTTTATAGCATATTGAAGAAGACAAGAACTACATACAAAACATATTGCTAGTTATAGAAAAATATGGTTGATAAGTGCCAAAGTAAGTAATCTTCATGAGTAGGAACATACAAAAAAAGGGATCAAGACTGGGTGTGGTGGCTCACACCTGTAATCCCAGCACTTTGGGAAGCTGAGGCAAGAAGATTTTCTGAGCCCAGGAGTTCAAGACCAGCCTGGGCAACATGGCATGACCTCATCTCTACAATAAATAAAAAAATAAAAAATTAGCTGGATGTGATGTGGTCCAAGTAGCTCCTGTAGTCCCAGCTTCTTGGAAGGCTGAGGTGGAAGGATTGCCTGAGCCTAGCAGATCAAGTCAGCAGTAGCTGTTGTCATGCCACTGCACTTCAGCCTGGGCGACAGAGTGAGACTCTGACTCAAAAATAAAATAAAATTCAAGTTAAATTTAAAAAATAAAGAAATTTCATTTTATTTATTTTATTTTTTTTGAGATCAGCTTGCACTGGGAAAATCGCTCTCTGGAACTGTGATTAAAGGAATGATAGAACTTGGCCAAGAAGGTAGAAGGTAGGACTCTGAGGGTAAGGTCCATGCCAGAAAGAAAAGAAGCAAACAAACAAAAACATGGCAGCAGAAACAGAAAAGGTTTGTGAAGGCAGCCTGTAGATCACAGAGCAGGGTGTAGGGATCTTAGATGCAAAAGCCATGTTAGAGGCATATGGGAAAATCTTCGGATAGTGGGTTAAAGTGTATAGATTTCATATTTTAGATAGAGGCCATTAAGGACTGTGTAATAATGGTGTATGAGTGGAGCATGGCTCAGTGAGGATGAAGGTAAACAATATTGATTTTAGTAGTGGGCATGGCATTATGGAGAGAGAAGTTGAGGATGCAAGGAATACCCATTGCTTTTGTTGCTTGAGGTATCAGGTCATGAAGATTTTTGTTAAGAGTATGGCATGAGAAATAGAAGGAAGCTTGAATCTACAGGGTGTAAGACTAGTAAACTACAGAAACGAAAAGCAGGAAAAGAAAATACTGTGAAATTTAGAGAAACGGGAACCAGGAAAAGGAGAGAACTTTGGGAGCGATAACATTTGAAAGAGCATATTCATAGGGTGAGAGGATGGAGGAGTCAGGTGTAATAACTACAGGATACAAGGTTTCTTTTGGGGATGACACAAATGTTTTCAAACTATGGTGATGATGGTATAACTCCGAATATACTAAATGACATGGAATCATACACTTTTAATGGCTGGATTACAAGGCATACAAATTATACCTAAATGGAGTTGTCATAAAATAAAGAAAAATGCTTTAGGGGCCGTATAAGAGGTAAGTATGTTTCACTGGGAGGCAGTTAAATGTCACAGATGAGGGTTTGTGAATCATATTTTTAAGAGCAGAAGTTGAAGCTGTGAGGATAGTTGTGAGGAGAGAAAAAAGCAGAGGTCAAAACCTAATAATTTCACAGTTGAAGGGTTGTGGTAGGAAACGGTGTGGTTAAAAACAGAATGCTTTCTAACAGAGAGTTTATCATTTGTATTTTTCACCTGTATTATTTTAATCAGGAAAGCCAGTTTAATAGAATTAGAGATGAGGTTTTATGCATTGCCTGTGTTATTAAAATTGCCAGTAATAGCTGATGTATTTGTATACATGACTGTATTTTTAAATAAATAAAAGAGATATAAAGTGTTCTCATAATTAAATGTACACCCAACACAAAAATGCTGTCCTGCTTGATGTCCTGCCTGATAGGTCAGATAAATTGAATTGGCCACTGAGGCTGAACATCAAAATGAATCATAGAGCTCAAACTGTGTAATCATTGGTAAACTGGTTCTTTGAGTTTCACTGACAGGTTTGCATTCCCCTGATTACTAAATGATAGTACTTTTTCACCCAGGATAGCATTTTGCCACCTTTAATGTGAGGTAACACTTTTATGCAGTCAGAACTATATTATGAAAATTTAAAATGTAGAGATTCTTGCAACCACAAGAAAAAAATATTCCAAAGAAGAAATTATTGTAAGTTCCTATCCCAGATATGTAACTCAGCTGGAATGAAATTTGAGTGACTAAAAAATTGGGTCAATATGTTAATGTGAATCTGACATTTGTGTTGGGGAGTTATTATGCTTTTATAATGCCCTTTTTTTTTGGTTATTTCAGGGAAGGAGATTACAGCAGAAACTTTTATGGAGAAGTTGGACAATGGTGCCTTGCTTTGTCAACTGGCAGAAACTGTGCAGGAGAAATTCAAAGAGAGCATGGAGGCTAACAAGCCCACAAAGGTAAAAGATGCCAGTACAAATATCACTGTTAGATGGTAGATTACATTTTTTTTTCCTTTATTTTATTTATTTATTTATTTATTTATTATTTTTTGAACATATTTTTTATTACAAAATTGTGGGGTACAGTTAAGGGTTAGGTATACAAATGTGCATCCTTCAGGCACCCTTGTTAATAAGGGGTGTCTCTCTGACTCCAGATAGATGGTTAGTCCCACCTCCCTTCCCCACTCTACCACCCCCCATAGTTTCCCACCACTGTCAGTCCTTTCCTGATCGTATTATGATAGACAGTCAAGGTCCACTATATGAGCGAGAACATGTGACACTCAGATCTTAACTGCTTAGTAATTGAGTGTAATTTGAGAATTTTTTTGTGTGAATGGACACATCAAGGTGTTTACTAGCAACACAGTACTGAGAGTTCTTTCTAATTAGGCAACATGTTATTTATACTCTGCTTACATAAATTACATAATCCTTTTGGTGAGTCTAATTAAATAAAAGGTGATGAAAAATGATCGTATTAAGAATGCCGTATACAAACTGACTAAATCTAATGTATTGATTAAAAACTTAGCAGAGAAATCATTGTGTCATTAGGCAATGAGAAACTTAGCCTAGAAAAATTTACTGAAGAGATTTTTGTTTTAAAAATTATTATGGTAGAATATTGGAACAAAATACTTGGAGTATAATTTTTTGGTTTGAGCTAGTACTTGGACAAATTATTTTATTTCTGACTACTGAGATTTCTTTTCTGTCCATTCAATCTAATATTATTTTCTAGTTTATTTATTTATTTATTTTTGAATCAGAGTCTCTGTTGCCCAGGCTAGAGTGTAGTGGCACGCTCATGGCCATCCCAGTCTTGATCTGCTGGGCTCAGGCAACCTTCTGCCTCAGCCTTCCAAGTAACTGGAACTACAGGCATGCACCAACATGCCTGGCTAATTTTCATTTATTTATTTGTTTAGTTATTTATTGTAGACATGAGGTCTCACCAAGTTGCCCAGGCTGGTCTCGAACCTGTGCGCTCAGGCAATTCTCTCAGCTTGGCCTCAAAAGTGCTGGTATTATAGGTGTGAGCCACTACGCCTGGTCTCTTTTTCTAGTTATTTTAAACACCTGATCAAAGTATAGTGTTTGATATTTTCTGAAGAAAACAAGACCGATAATATTTTTCTTAATTTTAATATAGAATGAAAAGAAGCATTTAAAAGATTGAACATTGCTATGAAAGCTTAAAATCAAACAAAAAAAAACTGTAAAATTTTTTCTGAAGTTCTGGCAGAAAAGAGTAAGTGATTGGGATATGATATAGAATTCTGTAAAGTATTGTTAATGTAGAAATCCTCCCCCTCACTTTTTTCATCTTTAAAGTTGCACTGTGAGGGTATAACTCAGAGCTCCCAAACTCTTTAAAGTTTAATAAAATCTTGCTGCAGTTCTACTAACGTTAAATGGCAATTTTCCTTTGTTTCTTGAAAAACATTTTGCTGCATATTGAAATTACCTGAGCATCTTTAAAAAATTCTGAAACCTGTATCCAATGCCTGAACATTCTGGTTTAATTCCCATAGGGTGAAACTTGGGCACTTGAATTTTTAAAAAGCTCCTCAGGTGACTCTCATATGCAATAGAGTTTGGTAACCACTGTGTTTTCTCTTTTCCTCCACTGGGTAGATGCAGGGTCATTTGTGTAAGATTACCTGGCCAGTAAGTGACAGAGCAAGAGCAACACAGACATCTTTCCAAATTTAGTGCTTTCTCGCCTGGGTTCACTATGGGTAACACAGACACGAGGGGACTGTTTATGAACATGCTTTACATCAAGCTTATTATCGGGGCATCAATTCTTCTGCTTTGGTTTCCACTGTGGTCTAATTGGCCTCTACTTCAGCTTTTTTTAAAATTTTCTTCTTCTTTTTTTTTTTTTTGAGTCAGAGTCTCACTCTGTAGCCCTGGCTGGAGTGCAGTGGCAGGTTCTCATGGCCACCACAGTCTTGACCTGCTGGGCTCAGGTGATCCTTCTGCCTCAGCCTTCCAAGTAGTAGTAACTACAGGCACGCGCCATCATGCCTGGCTAATTTTTTTTTGGATTTATTGTTGAGATGAGGTCTCACCAAGTTGCCCATACTGGGCTCGAACCCATGAGCTCAAGCGATCCTCTCATCTCGGCCTCCCAAAGTGCAGGATTATAGGCGTGAGCCACCATGCCCAGCTACTTCAGCTTTCTGAAGAGAAAACATAATGCCTAATAGGAGGATGATTTGTATAAGAATTTTGCCACAAAGCAATTGACAGAGAAAAAAAACATTATTGTGCCTAGACACTCTTGAGAACATCGCCTTCACCTTGCATAGATCTTGAATCCTGTATTTGTGTTGCTTCTTGAGGAGGACAAAGAGTCACAGAGTCCATGTTTAGATCATTTGAATACTTCATAGTAATAAAGACTAAATGCTATTAAGGCTAGTGCACAGTTTTATGAATTTGCTGTGTTCTGTAAACTTTTTAAGAACAGAAACATAGATTTCCAAACAAAATTGTAATTAGAAGTCTGTCAGGTGTAAGACAGTGCCAACGCATTAGCCTGTAGTTTAAAGGCTTTGACATTGAGTACATTTTGCTTGGGTTCTAGTTTTATTATTTATTACTAATTATTTATTAATTGAACATGTCTGAGCCTTAGTTTCTTTATCTGCGAAACAGAATTAATGAAAATGTATGCATGCCTTGTATAGAGCATTGCGCAAAGAGGCACTTGGTAAATATCATTTATGTTCCCTAGATGAGAGTTTTTTTTTTTTTTTTTGAGTTGGAGTCTCACACTGTCGCCCAGACTGGAGTGCAGTGGCATGCTCCCGGTCACCACAGCCTCAACCTGCTGGGCTCTGGCTATCCTTCCACCTCAGTCTTCCAAGTAGCTGGAACTACAGGCGCACGCTACCACGCTCGGTTAATTTTTGATTTATTGTAGAGACAAAGTCTCACCAAGTTCCCCGGCGGGTCTTGAACCCTCAGGCTCAGCAGTCCACTCGTCTCAGCCTCCCAAAGTGCTGGGATTACAGGCTGAGCCACCGAGTCCAGCCCCCTATATGAGAGTTAAGAGACCCTGATGAGACCCTTAACTAGAAGAAAATGAGTACGTTGTAAATATTTATGTTTAGCCATGATAGCTACTATGTACAAATATGTATGCATTTGCCCCCAATATTCATGATAATATGTAATACTGAGAATATTTATGGGTCAGAACTTTTATAGCTATCTTCCTTTGAAATATTTCTTTCAATACTATATAATTTTTATAATAAAATAAAACAAAGGGAAGTTTCCTTTCAATGTTAGTAAACTGTAGCAAGATTTTATTGAACTTGAAATGCTTCATTGACCATAAGTGATTTTGTTAATTGAAAATAAAGCAAAATTTTATTCTGATTATGATACATATATTTTAGTATAAAAACTTAACTGTGTTACTTGAACAAGTGTAGGTTTAAAAATATCCATTATGACCTCACCTCCAATGCTCAAAAAATCAAATTTGATCTTAGTTAGAATTTGACACAATTGCTCTTGACTGAATAACCCTCTATGTCCTTGGCATTTATATGCTTCACAACTGACTGTCAACGATTTGCAGCTTAAAGCAGTAATAGCATGTGCTATATTATATGAAAAATGCAAAAATGGCTTTTCTACATTTTTTTTTTTTTTTTTTTTTGAGTTGGAGTCTCACTCTGTCGCCCAGACTGGAGTGCAGTGGCCGCTCCCGGCCACCGCAGCCTCGACCTGCTGGGCTCCGGCGATCCTTCCGCCTCAGCCTTCCGAGTAGCCGGAATTACAGGCATGCGCTACCACGCCCAGCTGATTTTTTGATTTATTGTAGAGATGAGGTCTCGCTGCCCAGGCGGGTCTCGAACCCGCGGGCTCAGGCAATCCACTCACCTCAGCCTCCCAAAGGCGTGGGATTACAGGCTGAGCCACCGAGCCCGGCTCCGGCTTTTCTACTTTTTATCTTGAGTTTTTAAAAATTTTATTATAGAGCTATAGGGTACAAGTAAAGATTAACTACACAGGTAGACTGCATGCAGTTGAAATTCGGGCCTCCAACTGGCTCTCACTTCCCTGGTAAAAGACCAAGTACCCTTTGTGTTGCTACATAACCCCTCTTTCCCCTGGCAGTGCCCAGTGACTTCCAATCCCTCCCTTGTGCTAATGTGACTAATGTTCAGGTCCCACTTATAAACAAGAACGTGGGGTATTCAGTTCTTTGTTTCAGTGATAAATGACTAAGCATGATGGTTTCCTGTTCCATCCTATTTGCTGCAAAGTCCATGATTTGTTCTTCTTTGTGCCTGTATAATAACTCTGTTGTGTATATGTACCACATTTTCTTTATCCAGTTCACTTTCAGTGGGCAGTAGGGTTGGTTCCATGTGTTTTGCTATTGTGAATAGTGCAGCAGTAAACATTCGTGTGCAGGTGTCTTTTTGTTGTTGTTGTTGTTGTTGAGTTGCAGTCTTACTCTGATAGAACAATTTATGTTTCTCTGGGTGTATTCCTAGGAAAAGGAATGCTGGATTGCATGGAAGGTCAATTTTTGGTTGTTTTTAGAATAGCCACGTTTCTTTTCATAGAAGTTGAACTAGCTTGCACTTCCATCAACAGCACAGAAATGTTTCCTTTTCTCTGCACCTGTGACAGCATCTATTGGTTTTTGATTTATTAATGGTGGCCATCTTTACTGGAGTTAGGTAGTATCTCATTGTACTTTTGATTTGCATTTCTCTGATGGTTAGTGAGGCTGAGTATTTTTTTCATGTGTCTGTTGGCTGCTTATATTTCTTTTTTTGAGAAGTGTCTATTCATGTCCTTTACCCACTTTTTAATAGGGTTTTTTTTTTTTTCCTTTCAGTTTGTTTGAGTTTCTTGTAGATCCTGGATGCTAGGCCTTTGTCAGATACATAATTTTCAAATATTTTTTACTATTATAATAAAATATTTAAAAGATGAAAAGTCAAATTGTTAGTATACATATCTTCAGAAATATTATTGTTGATAAATATCTTTTTGTTAAACCCATGGTTTTCAGTCCATATTTTTATCTGCAAATAAAAATGATGTTAAATGAGATTGCACAGCATTTTATTAAATTTAAATCTAAATTTAAAAATAATGAATTCACTACATTCTTGGTTTTTAGGATTAAAGTGAATAATTCCCATGGAAAATAAAGGAGACTTTTAAATTGAGTAAAAATAACCCGGAGGTTACAATACTGTCTGCTTTGGTGCATATGTATGTGTAAGATTATTTTTCATTTGGGCATTTTGAAGTTTAGAACAATGGTGGTGAAGAAAATGAATTTGTCAATACCTTCTCTGAATTAGCGAAACTGTGTCTAGGAAGATATTGAAACAATTTCTTAAAAACAGTCAGCAACAAATTTGATCCCATCCAAAACCATGTCAAAGGAAGATCTTTGTAATTATTTTTTTTAGCTCCTTAAATCTCATCTCCTCATTTTCATAGCAATATTTTTACTTTTCCTGATGGATAGTTAATGTGATTTTACAGCTGTGTAAACACATTTGAAGGAACATGTTATGCTTGGTATGTGTGAAGTATGTCTCTGTTAAGAATGATTTAAATACTCTTACTATTTGAAAGTAGATTTTAATAAATGTATTAGTTTATATAAATGTATTTATTTTATATGTAAATCCCTGACTCTTTTATATTCTGCTCTGATTTGATAAAATATTCTGAATGGGAATAAATTCTGCCCTATGCTTCTTTTTTTTTTTAGCCATCAGTGGAATCAATTTAAAAGTAGCCTCTGTGTGTGTGTGTGATCTCTAAGTAGTTAACCTTAGCCTTTGCATGGTGGGGCATTTTCTCACTTAGTATAGGAGCAATGCAGAGACTTCAGAGTTAGTCATTAGTTGGGTGGAAGCATTTGAGACCAGTGTGCAACAGCTTAATATATAATTTGATTTAATTAGTTTATATGTTCCATGAAATTGTAGGTTCATTATAACTATAAGTCTTAATATTCCTGGAACTGATGATCTTAAAAATCTAAATGAAACAAAACTTTCCAATATCTTATTAGGAAGAGAAAACCAAAACAAATATGTCCAAGGTTTTTGTTACCTGACTCAAAGTTGGCATCTCCAATCAAGACAGGATAATTGTTACCTTTATTTTGAACTTTCACTTCCTGGCCAAAGAGTGTACCACTTCTTTAAGTACAACACACTCTCAACCATGGGGCATCAACATGGAAAAAGATATTCAAAGGGCTTAACTACTCTTTTTCTGCTAACATTCTTTTTCATTTGTCTCATTTATTTTGAGAGTCTCTGCCACAGACATCAGAGTTTCTCTGGGTTCAGAGCTTCCTTTGACTTCAAAGAGCCCTGGGTGGTTAGATCAAGTTTGAAGCAGATGGGTGAAGGAGACAAAAAAGAAGTTCTGTTACCTAGTAGAATGCCACATTATGCTCTAAGGAAGGAACTGAACATTCACCGTCTAAATGTAGAATCCAGTCCTTGTTCAGGGGAAAGAACATCCTAGTCGGATAGAATATCTACAATACATTTGCCCATCGAGAATACCTAGTTCCCTGAGCTGCAAGATAGCAATACCTCAGGATGTTGTTTTGTACCATCTGGGAATTAAATAAGACCTAAGGATTAGAGATTTTCCCCTCAAAAAGATCAACACCGCTTTTGGTTTAGAAAGCATCTTATCATGATAGAGAAATTCAGAGATTTGTGTTTACTGCCAATATCTCTGACCTAACAACAACATATGGGAGAAGTGATAAAAGATTTTTTTTTTGTATGAAAAAAGAAAAGAAAATCTCAGCTGTGATTAATCTAGAATCATTCATCTCTGGCCATACAACTAACATTTCTGGCTAGGCAAATACAATGTTATATTCCTAAAAAATTTATTTTCTAAAACACAAATATGATGCTAGAATTAAGCCAACAGAGAATGAATCATGATGAGATTAGGGGGATTATAGATGGAATTATTTGAAAAGAAATGTTTTTTTGGTAGGTGTGTTCCTGCCTGGGACTAAGGGGGGAAGAGAAAAGTTAGTGGTAAACTCTAATTCCTCAGAATTTGTGAAAATAAATACAAGTATCTTTAAGCTTTAACTATACTAAATTATTTCTTAGTATAAAATTCAATTACCTTGTCATTATTTTTCTAAATCCCTGGGCCACTTGGCCAAATTTTTTACCCCTAGATCAGTGACAATAAAATGTCTTGCTTGATGTTTTTCTCACAGAGAGTGTTTCTGTTCTGTGTCATGCATGTTACAGAGATGTGTCTAAGTGGAGCTTTAATGCCATAGCAATACCAACCTGTTGGTGTATCATATGGAATATTAAGAATAATATGTAAATGAGCTTAACTTTTATTTTTCATGCAAAACTGGTCACAAGAGACTTGATGTGGGCTATATGTGCAGGCAGAAAAATAAACAATGGCAGGGAAAAGTAGTCATAGTAGGGAGTGAGTGATGCAACTATGAAGCTTACCTGGTTCTTCAGTCCTAGTTGAGTTAATCCCTTATATAACACTGCTAGTCATTGATAAAGTAGTGCCAGGTACAATTAAAAGTATAGACAAGGGGATCATAGTTCATGATCATAGATCATAGATCAACAGTTCAAGTTTCATGACCACAGGTGTAGTAGAAATGCAGTTTCCTTCAGACCGCATTAACAAGGCAGGAACATTTTCATAGGACCCAGAAATTGTCTGCCTTTTCATAAGAGTATTCCTATACTCTCCTGGATGCATGCATTTTTATAAAGCCATCTAGATTGCCTACTGTTCCTGCTTTTCCATATTAATTTAGGAAAATATCCTAAGATAGTAGAGGAAGCTGGGGGAGCTTTGGGTGTCAAAATGTCCATGGACCCTGTAGGTTATGTTGTAGAGCTGAAGTTGGCGTGCAGGATAGCAAGAGTTCTGTTGTTTCTGTCAAACACATTCTGGAGTTTCTGTTGATCAAAATTGAGAAAATTGCATCTTCTAGACCAGTAGATGAATGTTAAGTAGCAGGATATTGAGTGATACAGTTCACTGAAAAGACCACATGTATAACAGCAATCCTGATTAAAAATGTGACTTTATTATAATTTTCCTGCTGTTTGCCACATCTTATTAATCTTTCATATTTTCTTTGATTGAATGGAGATGTGATAGAAATCACTTCTCTTGCAATATTTAGGTCATTGACAATAGCATGAATCATTTTTTAAAAATAGATATATTTTATTTGGTCCTTTTACCACATAACTTATTCCTTGTGTCAGAGATACAATTCTGACAGTTGCTGAGAGCACTCATATGAATTGGGTATTCAGAAAAAGCTATAAAAACAGCCTTTGATGCTCAAAGGTGTACTAGTCATAGTATACAGTGCATTTAAGTAAAAAAAAAAAAAATCTACTGATACCTGATCCCCACAAGGCATTTCCCTTTCCAGACTGCATAGTAAACAGTTCAGGCCACTTTGATGAAGATTAGAAGGAAGCTTTGCCGTAAAGACTTGAGGTCATTATTTCCTGTAATCAGTGAGTTTTGGATCAGAAAGTTAGCTCTCATTTGGGAACTGGGTGATCAGAAAATTCTTTCAGTTTATTGCTGTTTCTTTTATATAAAACGAGGACTTAGACTTTTCAACATACACCTAGAGGTGCTTTGACTAATAAACCATGGTCAGATTTCTGATGGATCCGTTCATTCTAAGAGATCTGGTTGACCTGTTTTGTATTCTAGCCACCATATTCACTTTGCCTCTGGAAAGTAAGTGCCGGCATGCATCCCTGCAATTCTGAGAATCTTCATTCACATTAAAACAAGGATGCTTATTTCAATAATAGCATCCGTCCCTTCCTGGAGAAAAATGTCACATTACAAAATTTTGGAACTTTCTGCACCAAGTTATTCTTCATATCTTAGTGAAATATAGAGCCTCTTGGGCTCCACTGAATGACATAGTCAAGCATATGCTTATGTGAGGTGTGCATTATAAATTGAATATGTCAAATCTTCTCAAAGTTTTTAATTCCTTTATCTATATTATAACCAGTGATTTCTGGTCTTTTAGTGTCATTTGGTGTGGGTGAGCATTGGATCTACATTTGCATTAGCAAATCCAGCCAACTTTTTTAGGATCATTCCTGGCCACCCATCCTAGCACACTGAATTCAGGAAATCTTGTTAGTATAGTCAGAGTCAATTAATTCTGCCAAATCTAAAATTATACCCTGTTCTCCTTAGACTAACACTCTCAAAACCTATTACAGAAATAGAGAAAAAGCCCTGCCATAATACACTTGGTGGCACTCAACATTTTAAATGTATGTCGAGGCTATGTAACTAGTTGGCCAGGAATTCCCAAGTCTGGCTGTGAGATGGATTTGAATCCATCCTGAGCAAGGCTACAGTATTTTGACACCTGGTAGAGGTTGTCAGCTCTGGCTTAAAATATGGGTTCTTTATTCTGTGGCTAGCTGAGATTTTTAAGGACACAGCTATTATTCCAGGAACGTTCGGGTTAATGGACACATTTTTCTTAGCCTGGTTTAGGAGAATACCAGGAGTGGGCAAATTTCCCATGTGCCATCCCTGTTTTCCGAGAGAGAATACTTACTGTTTCCTCTCCTAGCCTGTCCTTCCTCTTGGTATCTTCAACTCTCTCAAAGATAAGAACCTTCCATCTTTTCATTTGAGAGCAGTATCTGGTAAGGGTTCTGAATTTAAGCAACAGACAGGAGCCAACACCATATGCAAGTCATATTATTATCTAAATTGCTTATATCATAGCTATTCAGCGGAAAATTCTTCTGTATCCAACAACTCGTAAATTTAGAAAGTGATAGATTTTTCTAAATTTGACAATAAGATAGTTATGAATTTCAAAATTTATGAAATAATGAGTTGTGAGTCTGAAAGAGGTTTTTCTGAACGATTGAAAATGTGTTCTGATTAATCATGTGAAAAGAAAGATTCCATTATATTTCTATTCTCCCTATGCAAACATTTTTTAGACCATTGTTTATGAAGAGGTGATCAAAAAGTATAGAACAAAAATCTTTAGAAAAAAAGAAAATAGAATTTCATCAGGCAGTTGGTCAATAAAAATACTGTATTATATCACTCTTTATATCATGCTGTGTTTTGTGATGATTCTAATCATTGTCATCTTTTCAAAGGTATTAATTTCTTGTTTTATTTTATTAAAATTAAATGCATATTTAATTTCATATCTAATTTCATACTGATAAATCTGTATTCCTTTTTATAAAGAAAGCCGTCAATTAGTATACACATAAAATCCCACAGCACACTTTCTTTTCCAACCCCTGTGTATGCCATGAGCTGTTTTTTTTTTTTCCATTTCTGATGACATCAGGTCATGTGATCAGTCTTAGTACCAATTACAAATAACACATATTTTTTTGAGGTTGAATGATTGAATTCTACTCTCTGGTACTGTAGAATTAACCAACTCTTGCTAATATAAGTAAAAATAAGATATGAGTTAGCTCCCAGGGAAAAAAGAAATTTGAAGGAAAGTGAACCTGGACTTGCAGCCCTAAGATTTAGGTTGTTTCCAGGGATTATTTCGCATGGATACACAGACAGTCATGTCAGAGTACCACTGTTAGAATGACTAATTTCTAACATATTTTAGAAAGGGCAGGTGAGCAGAAATGGTTACTATTGTGAGCTCAACAGCCATACTGTCTGGGTTTAAACCATAACTGTACCAATTATTAGCTTGGAAAAAATTCTTAGCTTCTCTGTGCCTTAGTTTTCTCATGTGTCCAGTGTAATAATAATAGTATCTACCTTATTAAGTTGTTGGGAAGACTAAGTTAATATACACAAGCACTGAGGAGTACCTAGTAAATACAGGTACTTGATAACATTTAGCTCTTAACTTTATTATATCATTCCTCCCAAGAGTTTGATTAACAGCCAACATTCTGATCAGGTTATGGCCTCACTCCTTGATTAACAGTTGCTCAGACTGAATAAAATGAGAGGACAGTTTTTCTAAGGAAAATTAATGTTTTCCTAACAAAGAAGGGAAAAAGGACCTGAAGTGTAGAGATGCCTGCTATAATCTCTATACTCTGTAGATAAACCTGGTCTCCATTTTTATGGTTTCTCTATCATATGTTATCTCCCTACCTCATAGCATATTGTTATACTTATTTCCTTGTCTTTATTCCTATGCTAGGTTCTAAGATCATCGTGGACATGGTTTATGTTTTATTCACCTATGAATTAAATATATTGCCTAGCATAGAGGTGCTCAGTTGATATATTTTTCAATGAAGAAATAAATAAATGAATGAATGTCCCAATATGGATATTTACTTTTTAGATGCAGACTGCTGTTACCAGTGGGTTTTAGCAGTCTTTGATTCTTAATCCTGAAGACTTTTATTCTCCCTCTGCTGGCTTTGCTTGACTCAAAAGTCGTTCATGTGAAAAAAATCATGTGGAACAAAGCTGACTTTCCAAGTAATGGAGAAGATAGAGGATTTGAAAATTTTAGGGTGGAATATGCAAAGAACACAGATCTGAGGACATCAGCAGGACAAGAGATTGGGTGAAATAACAGGCAATAGAGGTTTAAACTAGTTAGTAAAAAGTAAATCCTGGAAGAGGTTAATCATTTTGTTAATTGTAGACCTTATTATGTAGTCACATGACATGGTATTATTTGAATTCAGAGCATTATGTAAAGGTAAAAAATGATTAAAATGAGCATATTAACAACAAAATGTTTCATTCAGTTTGAGGATTACTTTTCAAGATCTGTTGATACTGTCTGCTATAGGTCCAACAAAATGAATATCAGACAAGTAATAACTAGTGGTTTTATGAATTTGCTCACCCTTGAAAGTGAGGAGCAAGAATGATGGCAGGAACTTTTATATAATAAGTTCTCAAGAGATGTTTTTGACATGAAATGAGGTGTTACAGTAATTAAGTGTTGTATCTTTCAATTACTGAAGGAGCCATAAAGATGAAATCATCGTTTTTTTTCTTTTTCCCAGTAAGTGCCCCTTTTGCCCAATAAAATAGTTGGTGAGTGAAATGAGAATATAAGAGCCTTTGTTCCTTCTCAGAGCCCCTAATTAGCCATCTACCAAAGCACTATTTAACGACTGAAGTAAAAAAAAAGAAAATACAGTAAAAACTGCAGTAGAGAATCAGAATTCTAGGACTTAGGAACAATAAATACTGCTACTGGATTTTTAAAGGTGAGTTCTTTTATTAAACAATGAGTAACTCAAAAAGAAGTTAAATATGATCACACAATATAGCAAATTCATAAATTTATCAATTTTTAATAATATAGAATATTACCAACTATAAATATCTTTTGATAATTGAGTCCTACATAGTATATGTGTTATTTTTGCATTTTTTGTTTATTTTTTCTTTATTATTTATTTATTTTAAAGATGTGGGGTACAATTCAGAATTAGGTATACAAATAGTCACTGTAGAGGTAAAGTTTGGGCCTGGCTTTGGTCCCTACTTCACCTGGTTTGAAATCAGGTATTCTTGTTGATGAAGTGTGGCCCCCCCCATTTCCTGGCAGTGTCCCAACTGCCAATTCCTTTTCTTATGGTATTATAGTGTTATAATAATTGTTCAGGGTCTGCTTATGAATGAGAAAATGTGGTACTACATGCTTTGTTTATGTGATAGATACTGAATATTACAGACTCATCCAAGTTGCTGCTAAGTTCATAATTTTCTCCTTCTTTATGGCTACGTAATATTCCCTTGTGTATATGTACCACTTTTTTCATCCAGTCTACTTTCAATGGGCAGCACTCTTGGTTCCATGTTTTTGCTGTTGTGAGGAATGCTGCAATAAACATCAGTGCAAAGGTATCTTTTTTGTAGAATGATTTTAGTTTTCCCGGGTATATTCCCAGAAGAGGAATTGCTGGGTCACATGAAGGTCAATTTTTAGTTCTTTTCAAAATCATCACACTGTTTTCCACAGAGGTTGTACCAATTTACACTCCCATCAACTGTGCAAAAGTGTTCCTTTTTCCTGCATCCTCTCCAGCATCTTTTTGAGTTATTGCTGATGGCCATCCTGACTGGAGTTAAGTGATATCTCAGTGTGGTTTTAATTTTCATTTCTTTAATGATTAGTGAGGAAGAGCATTTTTTCATGTATCTGTTGGATGCTCTTATGTGTTCATTTGAGAAGTGTCTATTCAAACATTTTACTCACTTTTTAATAGGACTTTTTTTTTCTTTTTGGCATATTAGAGTTCCTTGTAAATCCTAGATATTAGGCCTTTGTCAGATATACAGTTGGCAAATATTTTTTTTTTCCATTCTGTGGGCTGTCTCCCCATTCATAGACTCAAAGTAAGAGGATGGAAAACAAATTTTCAGGTGAACAGAACACGAAAGAAAGCAGGAGTTGCGATCTTAATATCAGACAAAATATCATTTAATCTACCAAAAATTCACAAGGATATGGAAGGTTACTGCATAATGATAATAGGTTCAATCCATCAACAAGAAATATCCATCCTAAACATATATTCACACAACATAGGAGCACCAACTTTTATAAAGCAGCTTCTAGGTAAACTAAAAAATGATATTGATTCTAACACTATCCTATCTGGGAACTTAAGAACCCCACTAACAACCCTAGATAGATCATCAAGGCAAAAAATCAACAAAATGATCCAAAACCTCAACTTGATGCTTGACCAAAGGGACTTAATAGATATTTACAGAGCAACCCATCCAACAATCGTGGAATATATGTTCAACTCATCACCACATGTAACATATGCCAAGATCAACCACATCCTCTGCCATAAATCAAGCATAAACAAATTCCATGGATCAAAATACTGCCATGCACCTTCTCAGACCACAGTGGAATAAAAATTAAAACCAACACCAACAAAACTCCCCTAAAAGCCACAAAGACATGGACACTAAACAGCATGATGCTGAACAACTCCTGGATCAATATGAAAATCAAAGCAGAAACAAAAAGATGTCTAGAAACAAATGAAAATAAAGACTTATCTTACCAAAACTTCTGGGTTGCCATGAAAGCAGTACTGAGAGGGGAACTCCTTTCTTTACAAATACACATCTAGAAAATGGAAAGATCACAAGTTAACAGCCTAACAAATCACCTAAGAGCGCTCGATGGACAAGACCACTAAAACCCTACCTTCAGCAGAAGAATTCAGATCACCAAATGTAAAAGCCCAAATATAGGACATAGAACAAAAATATTATAGAAAAAAATCAACGAAACAAAAAACTGGTTCATTGAAAGGATAAATAAGAATGACAGATCCCTAGCCAGTTGACGAAGAAAAAAGTGAGAAAAAGCCCAAATAAATACAATCAGAAATGCAAAAGATAAAATCACTATGGATCCTGAAGAAATACAAAAAATTATCAGAGATTACTATGCACACCTGTATGGAAATAAACTCAAGAACCCAAATGAAATGGAGGACTTTCTGACATCACACAACCTCAAAGGTTAAAATAAGACACTGAGACATTAAATAGACCAATAACAACCCAGGAAATCAACTCCATCATAAGAAAACTACCTAAAAAAAAAAATTCCTGGATGAGACAGCTTTCCAGCATAGTTCTACAAAACATACATGGAGGAGCTGATACCTACCCTATTTGAAATCGTATATGAAATTATTCCAGGCAATTGAGAAAGACAGAACTCTCCTCAAATCATTATATGATGCTAACATCACAGTGATACCCAAACCAGGTAAAGATTCAACAAAGAAAGAGATCTATTTTTACATTTGCTAGAAGTTTGATATGTTAAGAACAAGTGATGATGTTATTTACTGTGGATGTTGATATGCATATGTGTTGTTGATTAGAAAGATAGATGTGATTTAAAGCAAGTGAATTAAATAAAGATAGACACAGTGTACTCTCAAGGAATTTAGTCTTCATTAAGGAGAAATATGATGTCTGTGGAAATACATACTTTGTGAGAGCAAACTTAAAAAATGACTGGGAAAAAAATAGTCGCGAGTGATCACAGGTCTTATAACTTAAAAGACACAGAAGTATATACTGAAAAATTGGCACACTCTTAAAATTATTTAAGATGTATAAGTATACATCATCTTCCTAAGTCAAGAGTGATACCAGTTTAAAATGAAAACTACCTGCTTTATAATATATGAACAATAGCTGTGTGTACGTTGCAATGTCCAATGTGCTTATATGTGGGCCTATTGCAATGATTTTAAATGTGTTTTAATTAAATAATTTGACCATTCCGACTACCATTACATTCTTATATGCTTTACTCTTTTTATTAGCACAAGGTCAGAATCCAAATTATCCTTATTTAGTTGTCCCCAGTGAATCATAGAAGAAATTGCCTCTCTTCCTCTTTTTATAAATCCTTTAAGTGGGTACCAGAAGAAGCCAGTGTCTAAGAAGTTGGGCTGAGGTTCTTTAGAAAGATTATTGAAAACAGTATAAAGTTTGATGAGCTATCTTTAGATGGAATTATGAATTGAACAAAACTACATTAAACTTTATGTACTTAATATTATTTGGACAAAAGTAGAAACCCTAACCAAATGAGAGATGACCATGTGCAAAGCATGGGATTAACCTTTGTAAAACGCACTTATATTGGAGATGGCTTTGTTTTTATGGACTAAGAAGTAAATGGCATAAGTAAGAATTATTTCCGAACTCCCATCAAATTCGAATAAAGTAAGCATAATCTAAAATTATCATGTTTGTCTCCTTTCTTATTTGTTGTAGACCAGTAACTGCCAGCCTTTTTATATGAGCAAGAAGCAACCATAATTTTCCCCGATACTAACATTTTCTTCACACTGGGGTGTGCTTCTGATAAGGTCCTTGCACTGAGATATGAGGGACAGTATATATAACCCTATTTTGCACTTTGCTGAGTCTCTTCAAAGTCCAGAGTGAGGAGGAGAGATAAAGAAAGGCAAGGTGGTAGCATCTAACCTAGAAATTTGCCTAAATTTCACAATTTATGTGAATCTGCTTATAGAGACTCCCCCTTCAGAATGGTTTTTTAAAAACTCAAGCCTTAAAAGCTATTGTTTAGTAGTGTAATTAGCAGTTGCGCTAGAGGCATATGAAACATAGGACCCAAAATAAAACATGTTAAATCGAAACTCCAGAGAATATAAAAAGAATCAAAACAAATTCTGGATTGAAAAAAGGAAGGTTCACACACATACACATACATATAGACACATACATTTTTCATCTAGGTGATTTCCTAGCACCAGCAGAACATTGTCCCTTGAGTATAAAAGTAAACTTGATGGAATTTTTCCACAGTTACATCATCCCTTCCACTTACAGGCTCACATCCTGCATTTAACCACATGCAGGCACATCAGCAAGACAAGATTGTAAAAGGAGTGTAACTGGGGAACTGTTTTCAAGACATTTGATAGCACTAATTATGGTCACTGCTTTCAAAGCACTGTGGATGCAGAATACTATGTCAAGAAAAGTCTCCCTCACCATATGGAAAATGGAAAATTAATTATTTTAAAATGAGCTGTTACCAAATGTGTTGGAGAAATTCAAGTCATTTGAACAAATCAATAATGAATATGCATGCTATTTCTTAAAGGAGAGCATTCACAGATTTTTTACAAGAGCCCTTTTTAAGGAATTGAAAATCTGGGGGAAAGAGTTGCTTTTTCATTTTAAAATGTCTGAGGATTGCTAGGTAATTTAAAATGTAAGTATTCACTGCATTTATGTGTGTGTGGTCCAAGGGACATGGTACTGGTACATTATAGAGTAATGGCATAATGTTTTTTAGATGAGGTAATGAGTTTGCAGTATATAGAGCTCTTCAACTGTATCTTAAGCTTTTAGGGGCTGACTACATGAATGCCTACTATTGTTTGACTTAGCAGTTTGGAAATGTATTACATATCATGCATGAAGTCTTCTAGTATGTGTTTTGTGTTTATATTACTTTTCTGGTCATGTCTAATTTCACATGAGAGTAAGGCACCTTGTCCAGTAGATGCCTTACTGGCATCATAGTTCAATTTAAGAAGTTTTACAATGTAGCAATTTGCATATCTTGACATCAAAAGAAAAAATAAATTAAAATCCAGCTCAAGCAACTATTGCTAAAAAATAATGAAAGCTTTGAAGTTAAAAAGGAAAAACAAAAACTTAAAGGTGAATAAGCTCAATAAATTCAGGAAGTGTTCTAAGAGCTTATTTTGTGTAAGTGTTATGAAAGATTTGAGGCAAGTAAGTCATAAACTCTTTCTTCTTAATTGTTTTTTGTGACAAGCTCCTTTTGGAAGTTGAGTGAAGCTTTTGGATCCCTTCTCATAATGCTATTTATAAAAACATGAAACAAAACATACAGGATTACAAACACAAAATAAAGGGAACCAATTTTATTGAAATACAGTTACCACAATGTTAAAAATTAACATTAAAACACGCACTAAAATAAAGCAATGTGCGTGTTTGTTAAAAAAAAAATTAATCTGGCAGAAATTCTAATAACCTTATAGTTTGAAAGTAGAGGAGAGAGTAAACCCAATATTTTCAGGCATCTGCAACATTAGTAATGTGAAGTTTAAAAAAAAAAAAAACTTCTGCAATTTTTACTGATGAGGAAACTACTGTGGTTTTCTTGTCCACATTCATAATTTGAAAAAATTTAAACTTCAATTAGAGGCTAGTGGAAATGAAGAAAATTTTTACTCACCTCAAATTCCTGCTCCTCTCAGAGCAAGAACTCTTCTTTTGTCTTAGATGATGAAAACCTAGTCAGGAATATTGTTATAAACACACAAAACTCAGAATAAACAGATTTTTACAGAATAAACAAAATGCGGTGGGAAGATGAATACAAAAGAGATTAATCCTTATGTCTTTATAAAATGTATACAAACATATAATAAATTATAAATGAGGAATGAAGCTAGGTGTTTGTTCCATGTTGGCATATTTGTTATGTTTAAAATTGTGCTAAGATTGGAAAGTAGATAGCTGATCTTTTGCCTCAGACTTAATGAATGTCATGTGATATAATAATGAAGCATTTACTAAGTACTTGCTCTGTGCCAGTGAGTGGATACTTTTTGCATAGATTAAATAATCTAATAATTTATGACTTAAGTCAGATCATGTCCCCTCTTAACTCAAAATTTTCCAATGACACCTTTACTTGTTTGGGGAAAGAGCCAAAGTCTTTATGTCAGCCTATGAAGCCCTGTATGCTCTGTTCCCAGGATGCCTATCTGATGGCATTCCCTATGACTTTTCTCTCCTCCCACCTCGCTGTAGCCATACTGGCCTCCTTACTGTTCCTTGAACCTGACAGGCAGATCCCACCCACCACAGGACCTTCACAATTGTTCTCCTGGCTCCCAGAATATTCTTTTCTCTGATATATGTATGACTTGCTTCTCACTCTTTTCAAGTCTCTGCTCAAATGTCATCTTTTGACTGAGGTCTTCCCTGAACAACTTATACAGAGTACCTTTCAAGGATGCCCTTCTAGCCTTTTCTGTTGATCTGCACTTATTGAGTGCTGTGTCCGAGATGCTGATAAATAAAACATCTTGTACACAGTTACTGCCTCCTCTCAAATATCTTACAGTCTTGAGTATATAAAATATGAACTTATAAAAATATATCAATGGCAAGTGCTAAATAAGTGATAAGTACCTATGGTTCTCAACTTTTCTTTCACCATAACATATGTTACACTGATAACAATTGATCAATTATTCCATAAATATTTGTTGAATACCTAAAATATACAGGAAAAGGCATAGATGTTCACATAAGTTCTGCCCTTGTAGATTAGCAAGGGAGAATGACAGAAAGCTAATAATTAAGAATTAAGCAAGAAGTGAAATTCAACTCTTGTATGTAAATATGAAGAAGTTCAAGTACACAAACAACTTTAAGAGGCGGATCCAAATCACTCATGTAGAGAGGATACTTTAGATTATTCTGAAGTGGAATGGGAATTAGCCAGGCAGAGAGGGAACACAGAGTATTCCAAAGACCGTAAATAGTACTTGTGAAAGCCCTCAGATGTGAATGTGAGTGGTGTCTTTGATATTAGCACTTAACATGAGAATGCCAAGAGATGAGGCCAGAGCTAAGTCTTGTTGGATATTAGCATTTAACTAGGAAAACCATGATGCCACTGAAGTGTTTTAAACAGAAGCATGATAAACTCCTTTAAAATGATGACATTAGTGGTGTAGAGGATGGATTGGAAAGGAGACGTGAAAATGAAACTGACAACCCCAGTTAGGAAGCTGTTGCCTGGATGAGGTAAGAGATAGTGACCACTTAGCTAGGATGGTGGCAGTGGAACTGGAAAGAAGTGGATGATTTCGACTCACAAGTATGTTGACATCAGGTAGACTTGGCAGAATTTGGTGATAAATTGGATAGATGGATAAGCAAGTTTGGTTCAGGGTTTTCTACTTGAGGACTTGGATGGATGATGGTGCTTTATTTTACAATTGAGAAGGCCAGGCAAGAGTAGGGTTGGGGGAAGATCATTGTTTCCTACCTACTTGTGCAATCTCCTCTCATAGGTGCCTGAGGGTGATTTAATTTTAAAAGAGATGAGTGGACAAACTAAAAGAAGGAAATTTTGTAAATATAAAGCATCTGTTGGCTTCCTATCACACCATTCCTCTCATTTCTGCTCAAGGAAACATAAGCAAATTAATAAGCAGGTGCTCTAGAAGTAACCTGAAATTTGCTTTGATTGATACAGTCCTTAAAAAATATTTCAGTTGTAAGCTGTGAAACTCAATACTTTTTTTTTTTTTTTTGAGTTGGCGTCTCACTCTGTTGCCCAGACTGGAGTGTAGTGGCACACTCATGGCTACTGCAGCCTCAACCTACTGGGCTTAGGCAATCCTTCCACCTCAGCCTTCCACCCAAGTAGGGGGACCTACAGGCGCATGCTACTATGCCTGGCTTATTTTTTGATTTATTGTAGACACGAGGTCTCACCATGTTGCCCAGGCTGATCTCGAACTCCCAGGCTCAAGCAATTCTCTCACCTCAGTCTCCGAAAGTGCTGGGATTACAGGCTGAGCCATCACGCCAACATTGATACATTTTAAAGTCACAAATGTCTGGATACTTAACTCTCAGACAATCTAGAGACACCATTCTCTATTGACCTCTGCTGATATATATATAGTATATTCTTGTAAACAGTCAGGAAAAGTCCATTTGTCTGAATGCCTGGGGAAATTTGCATGGAAGCAGTGAAATTTGAATCTTCTAGGTGGGGCAAATAAAGGGACAGGGAAATGTATGACAAATGCAATCGAAAATTGTCGTGACTAAACCAAACATTGAAACTGAAAAATAATAGTACACACTAAAGATAGTAAATAGACAAACATGGTTGATACAGAGTGTGGAGAGAACTTTTGATGCATGCACTGGTGAAGTGGATGAGCCTCAGAGCTGCACTACTTAAACACTGGAACCTCATTTTGTCAGCACTGTAAGCTGGAGAAGGAGCATGACATTTAGGAATATTACTTTTTTTAGACCTAAAATGTTATTGGGTCAAGAGTGTCAATATGGTATTAAAAGGGGCAGGGTTCTTGAACAGATAATAATTGGAAAATAGCAATAAGCTAGATTAATGATCTTTGAAGTTTGAAAAACTATGATGATGAGGGGACAAGCTAAAGGAAGTAAATTCTATTTGGGAGGAATATATAATGACTTGATTCATGTCCCATGTGGCAAGATATATAGGTGGAAATAATGGACATTTTTGAGATTGTACTCAAAAGTCTCACTGATGCCTTAAGCTGAATTTTATTTCACTTTGTTTAACTTTTCTTTGCTTCATTTTTCTGACAAATGTGTGTTTAAATTTTATTATGTGCTGGGCAACATTTCAAGAACTTCTATATAAACTCATGTAGCCCTACAGCAACCCCATAATATAGACACTGCTATTATTATGCCATTTCATAGATGAAGTCAAGTTCACTTGCCTGAAGTCATACAACTAGAAATTGAAAATCCAAGATTCAAACTCAGACATCCTTGTTTGTTGTTGGTACGACTAGCTGGGACTTGTGTTCTAGGGGTAAAGGAATTTACTTAGACAGTTATAAATTAAGAAAGGCATATTTATAAAAGACAGATAACAAAGATATATTGCAAGGGAGCAACAGGCAGCACAGCAAAGAGAGGCTGTCTGCCCCAAGGCAGGTGCTAGAGGGAAGTTTTATAGGATCATGCTGGGGGAGTTTATGTGCTGCTCAAAAGATCTGGAGAGGGAAGTTGTCTACTTGCCATACAAGGGGTCTGCAAGACAATTGATTGATTGTGCTGTTCTATTTCTTGAGATAGGGTTAATTCACAGTAATGGTTAACTGCTTTTTGCAACATTTGCAGCGGTCAGCTAAAAGTTAATTTACAACAATGATTTATATTGGTCAGCAAGATTTTAGGACTCTTACTGTGGTCCGTAAGTTCCTTGCAACATCTGTAAATCTCACCCTGAAGCCCCTTTCTTCAATACAAATCACCCAATTGTTATAGGCCTTTTGGGGCCTCATATTTCTCCACCTAGTTCCCAATGTTTTGCTTATATCCATTCCACTCAGCTGCCCATGGCTGGAAGTGATAGATGCTTTAGCAAAACTCATTTATATTTGATCAACCAATATTCCATAATATTATTTGATAGGTATTATGCTAGGTGATGGGGTAAAGTGGGAACAAATGCAGACACTGTTTCATGCCTTATGAAACTTTGAGTCTGGAAGGAGAGATAGTTGCGAATTGATTAGTCACAGGAAGGAACTTGATAGCAGGTGCACTTGAACAATATGGAGTTTCCCTATCAAAAGGAAGTGTGTGGGAGTGGGGCTTGCAATTAATTGGGTGAGGAGCTATGGGAAGAGCAGAGAGGACAGCTGTGGGCAAGAACCACATGGTTGAAGGCATCATGAAGAACGTGCAAGAGTGGAACAAAAGCTGGTGTGGCTATGCGAGTGAGCAGGTCCATGATGGACTGTCTGAATAGGACTATCTGAAGGTTTGTACCAACCATGAATACTATATGATAAGGAGTCACATTGTAAGAGAACCATATTCTAAAGAGCATTGTCTTCATCCTAAAAAAGCACTGGTAAGTCCTTGAAGATTTTTAAGCAGGGGAAACAATCAAATTTGCCTTTTGAAAACCCCACTCTGATTAGCATATGGAGATCAGAGCTGAATGCACAGCAGGGTAATGAAAACAAATCAGAAGATAGAGAAAAACTAATTGTAATTAAATCACCATACACATGTAAAGCATTTGTCTTACATTTTTATTTTTTCTTAGGTATATGTGGGCTTATTACAGTGATTACAGATGTGGTAGTGGATGAATTTGAAAAGAAAAAGAAAGAAAGAAAATGAATGAAGATAAGTTATAATCTAGGATTGGTATTAGGTACTTTCCAGAACATATTATTTAATTCTCAAAACATGTTGCAGATGTTGGACCTGTAGTTCCAGATGTTGAATAGGTTAAATAACTTTTCTTGGTCACCATCAGAGCAGTGAAGTTAGCAGCAAAAAAAAAAAAAAAGACAATTTTGTTTTTCAAAAAATGAATCCATCTATTAAACAATCTCTGAACTTCTGAAAGTGGTTTGATGGATAATTTACAGATGGATATCCAAAAGTAGTTTTGACTAAATTATCAGAATCAGAGCTTTTGAACTCAACATTTGTTGCCAATAATTAGAAATTATTACATCTTAGAACATCAAAATATTTATTAGGAATGAAAAAATAAAAATACACTTTTTTCCTAGTGGCATACAACAGTAAGTTGTATTTTCCATGTATGTGCAGTGGGGCTGGGTTCTGACTCTACTGATTTCCTCTGGGCTCCACTGGTCCTGACTCCAGGTCAAGGTTTGGTTTAGCATTAGGTCCACTGCACATGTTTCTCACCCTGCTGGCATCAGTGGGCTGGCACATTCCTCTTATGGCAGGGCAGAGATGCAGTAACTGTAGAACTCACATGTCATCATTTCTCCTCCGTGCCATTGAGAGTCATCTGCAATTCACATGGGCAAGCCTACAGTCTAGGATTGAGGAAGCTTCCCTAACTCATGATGTGACTGTGAAAAGGATGTGGATACAGGGAGGGCTAAAGAATGGGACCAATACGTCAACCTATCAGAGGTCAGAGAGAGTAGAGAGAAATCTTTAATATAAAATAAATTTAAAAAATAAAAATAACATCTGGCAAAAATATCATACCAGCAGGATGGAGTTTTTTCATTGGATTGGCATCCCTGGAAATGTCAGGTGACACACCCCTGTGTGCCCTTCTCTTCACTCCTGGGTGGCATTTTCCAGGACATTTCACAGATGTTTCCCTCAATGGGTTCTTTACTCCACAAGGTGCAAAATTCATGTCTTTTTAGATTTACTAAGCTTTTAAGTCAGTTTCATTTTTAAAAACTTTTCTCTTTCACAGAGATGGTTATGTGATGTAATTTTAAGGAGGTCTCCCCAAGGGCTTGGATGGTCTGGTCTAATCAGACCCATTTATGTGCTGAGAAGAGGGACCCACTTAAACTAGTTCCAGCAAAGTGGAAGAAGAGGAGCTGTGTGGTTCAGATGTGTCTCAGGGGAACTGGGACTGGACCCAAGGCCCTCGGGGCCACTCCCATGAAGTATTTCCTCCTCTCTAGGTTTACTCTTTTCTCCTTTCTGTGAACTGACTTCCTTGCCCACCCATGCATTTCCATTCCTACATAACTTCAACCCGCTATGTTACCCACTGTACCTGCCCCACCACCTTCTATAGCGGGAAACTTTTCACATATCCTCTTGATAAGAAAAGACAGTCTCTGGGGGAAACTGCTTTCATCTCTCAGTTTCCCAATTCCAGATTTCCAAGAGAAACATGATTGATCCAGCTTATTATTTAGATCCAGCCACAGGTTACAGGTTACACAACAGCATATAGATGAGTCCTGTATGTACTGTCCTGTACGTCCAGTCAGCTCTTGTCGGGACCTGGGAACATGTGGTGGTGGATGTGGTTACTTCCATGCCACAGGGCTCTGGACAAGACTGTGTTCCCTGAAAAGCAGGTTTAGAGGGCACATGCACCCCTATGTCTCAAGCACTCCTTAAGGAAGTTCCTTGAATTTGGAAGGGGCATAGAAGCGATGTACATCCTCCGAAAACATTTTAAAAACTACCATCCATTTTATTGAACTTCTATAATTAACTAATAATTTCCTCTAAATTTATGGAGGATCTGAGGGACTATCACATCTGCTAACCAAAACTCCTTCTGTCTGAGAACTCTTTCATATTCCATTTCATATTTCATTCTTCCTGTCTTGCTACTCTAGTTCTGATTTAGGAGTTTTCAAAGATGGAAGTAGCAGAAGAAAAATGAATCATTTTTTTTACTTCCACAAAATTTTCTTTAAAATGTTTCTTTTTCCTCCCAATACATCCTTGACGTAATTACTTTTTCCAAAGTATGCATATGATTGGGTTATTTAGTTTAAAATGTCAAAATATTTTCATTACTCCTTATTATGAACACTGAGATTGTAAACTAGCAGCTACCTACCTCTGCCTGTATATCCAGTGGTTTTCAATCAGGGAATTTTGACATGGAAATATCTGGATTTCCTGATTTTTCTTAAAAATTAGAAGATCCAACAATATTGTGATTTTATTTCTTTATGGCAACGATGAGTTAGAACTAAACAAATATGGCTGCCGCTCCAGGACTTGTCAGGACCTTTTCAGTTTTCCACAATTGCTGCCACTCACCATAATACCCTAGAGCCAGCAAATTCACACTCATTTATTTAATCGACCTGACCCCTCCTAGACTTTTGACTTTGTAAACTGTGATTCAGATGACAATGTTAGTAATCCTTGACAGGCATAAAAGACCATTTGTGATCCTGTCCTAGTCTACTTTACTAGCCTTATGTATTCTGAACTCATTCATAACATTCATGCTTGTTCAAGCCTCTGTCAGTTTCACATTCTGAAATGCGCTGCCCTTCTTATTAGTTTGGTGAGCACTTGATGGCTTTCAATTCTGTATGTGACTGCTCCTTTATAAGGCCTTCTCTTACTGATGCCCGGTCAACCCCTCCCTAAAGTTTATACAGGCCCTTAAAGTTCCCAAATAATTTTTCTAAAGACTAAACCACTACTTAAACTTCTGTTGTAATTATTATCATATGATATGATTTTTTTAAGGTCTTTTTTCACCGAGACATAAGTTATCTCCAAAAAGAACTTTGACATTACTGTTTTTATCTTTCAGTCTCTGGTGCTTTTGTGCTAGAACTAGTATAGAGCTGGAGTTGAATAACAGTTGGTTGACTCAGATTAAATTTCTGTTTAAAATGTTTAGATAGTTTCACCAATTAGCTGAATTTTAAGGTACAGAACTAGACTTTTGGAGGTTTTAAAAAGCTAATCTCAAATTAATATGTAAGCAATTAGTTGGGAAAACAGAAGCTTTTCCTAGTTTCATAGCTTTTAGATAATGATTGCTATGTGGATGGAGATACACATTAGGCACAGTGTACGTAAAAATGGAAGGAATGCTTTTGTTGTCAAAGCATTCCCATATTTTCTCATTTATGAAGAATTTGATGCTTCTTAAGTGATCAATGTCAGAATAACTTTTTTGTTGACTTTTAAAAACTGTATTAAGGTATGACAAAAAATAAGTGAATTTATAGTGTACAATATGATATTTTGATGTATATACTGTGAAATGATACTTCAATATAAAAATAATACCCATCACCTCATATAGTTATTTTTTGTAATGAGAACACTTAAGATCTTCTCTCTTGGCAATTTTCAAATATATAATACACTGTTATTTGATATAGTCACCATGCTGTACAATAGATTTTCAGAACTTACACTTCCATCTAATTGAAACCTTGTACTCTTGACCAGTATCTCTCAGACCCTTCCCCTAGCCCCTGGAAATCATTCTATGATTTTATGATTTCAACTTTTTCATATTTCATATGTTAGAGAAGTTTTAGGTTCATAGCAAAATGGAGCAGAAAGTATATCAGAATGATATATTTGTTAATAGTCATTAAAATGACTATTATGAACATATAATCAACCCAAATCCCATAGCTCACATGATGATTCATACTTAATGTAGAATATTCTATGGGTTTTGACAAGTGATATGTATCCACCAATATAGTATCATACAGAATAGGTTCACTGACATAAAAATACTCCGTGATCTTCTTTTTCATCCTTCTCTTTCTGCTAATTCCTGATCTCTTTACTGCCTTTATAGTTTTGCCTTTTCCAAATTGTCATATGGTTGAAATCATACAGCATGCAGTCTGTTGACATTGGCTTCTTTCACTTAGTAATGTGCATTTAATATTTCCTTCATGTCTTCTCATAGTTTGATACCTCATTACTTTTGTAGTACTAAATAATATTCCATTGTCTGAGTATACCACTGTTTATTTATCATTAACCTACTTAAGTCCTTCTTGTTTGCTTCCAATTTTTGGCAATTATGAATAAAACTGCTGTAAATATCTATGGACAAGTTTTTGACTACACATCAGTTTTTAAGTCATTTACATTGTAACCTTTATCATACAACTCATTTTTTAAGCCTGAAGTTTGAGCACTAGCTATCACCTTCATTTCAAACATCATTTTCTATTGTACCAGAGATGATTTTAGATATTTCAAAATGCCTCACATATTTGCCAACTTTGATATTTAAATTATTATTCTCATGATTTTAGAGGAAGAAAGTTATACTAAAACTTTGCTGTGAGAGATGTTTTTTCATATTTCTTTTTTATCTGTGTATATACTTTTATTATAATATTATAATATAAAGATTAAACTAAAATTTTGATAGAAGACCTGTTCTCTGTAAAGTGAAATTTATCTTGGAGCGGGAAAGGAGAAAGAGGGTCCATTCTGGAATCAACCTTAGTATGTTCAATTGCTCTAAATCATAGTTCACTGCTTATAAGGTCTTACTGCAGACTCCCCAGGAGAAGTTTAGGATACCAGAAAAGTTTTTATTTTTCCTTCCTTTAAAAAATAATCTCTATTTTTTATCTTGAATACTATGTTTTCATCAGTTATCAAGTCACTTAGTAGTTATATTTAGATACCATGATATTGTAAATGTTCGAAGAAATAATTTTATTGAAAGAGATTATTTTTCAATAAAATATATAGTGAAACTAAAAGTAGAAAGGGGATACAAGTGGAAACATTAATTCCATCATGGAAAGAGTGACTTTATTGCCTGCGTGTTTGAACAGTACATTCTATATACCCTTTGGAAAAGGAAAAATATTAACTCTTGGCAAGTTCCACATCTTCTTTTATGTATCTCTTCTGTTTTATATCTGAAATGTCTACTTGATGTAATCAAGGGGAATAGTGTGACTCAAACTTTTGTGAAGAATGAATTATTGAAACTACTAGTATTAAATTTTCAGTTCATAGCATCCAGGGAACTAAAGATGCCATTCCTTTTGTCTTTTTTTTTTTTTTCCTGGCTGGAATAGGTGAAAGAAAATGCACGATTCTTTATTTTAATGCTACCTGGCCAAAAATGTGTGAAATAAATCAAATGCTGAAATATATTAACTTCAAGGCATTAGTGAGCTATCATGGATCAGTTACAGGTGTAAGAGACTGAATTATTTGATTTGAACTGTATATGAGCACAGTTTCTTCATCTGGAAGGTGTTAATACTCTTAACTATCTAATTCACAGTGAAAGTAAGTGTTGTGTGCTTATAGCATGGTAGGTACTCACAAGGTTAGTTCTCCCCTTCTCCACCCCACCATAAGTTGTAGAAAATAATAAAGTGTTTGGCACCATGGCAATGTAATGCTAAATAAAATCATAATTTTCTGGGTACAGATTATTAGAACATTATAAATAGAATTAGTTTCTTCTGCTTTTTTTTGGTTTGTTTTTGAGTTGGAGTCTCACTCTGTCACCCAGGCTGGAGTGTAGTGGCATGCTCACAGCCACCCCACTGTCAACCTACTGGGCACTGGTGATCCTTCTGCCTCAGCCTTCCAGGTAGCTGGAACTACAGGTGTGCACTACCATGTCCAACTTATTTTTTTGTTTATTGTAGAGAAAAGGGCTCATCAAATTGCCAGGGCTGGTCTCGAACCCGCAGGCTCAGGCAATCCACTCGCCTCAGTTTCCCAAAACACTGGGATTACAGGCTGAACCACCGAGCCCAGCCTCTACTGCTTTTTTTTAGCTGTAACACCCATGTCACCATAACTGGGACATACTGATGTTGAACATGACAGCATGTAAGTACAATATTTGAAATGACCTACACATTTGAGTGTCTCAGTAACCACAACCAGGAGTTTACCCAGGCGTTAATGGATTTAACAGGAGCTGAGGGACATAAAGATGATGTTAGTGATTGGAAGGGAACTGCATCAGGTGATCCTATATTACACTCTATGAATTCCAGATAATGGCTTTGCTTTCTTAGCTATGAATATGTTATCTAATGTAATAGCCACTAACCACATATGGTTATTTAAATTTAAGTCAATAGATGAAATAAATACTCAAAAGCTCAAATGCTCAGTATCCACATGTAACTAGTAGTTTACCATATTGGTTATCAGAGACACAGAACATTTCCGTCAATGCAGAAAGTTTTATTAGAAAACTATTCTAGATGCTAAGTTTCGGTGAAGATAGGAAGAAGTAATTATTTGCCAGTCTCTTTCTAAATTCTTGTACCGATAATGGAAAGAATGCAATGTTGGAAAAAAAAAAAGAGAGAGAAAGAGAGAGAAGGAAATCATGGGTAATCCAGTGTGCTTTTACTTGCATTAACGGCCTTTATTGAACACTTACTAGTACATTTGAATTATAATATTTAATTTGCACTCACACACACATAGCCAGTGAGGTGTGTGTTTTTTTCTAAGTGCATTATATATAAAAGGAGACTAAAATACAGACTTTAATAAATTTCTCAAGATATATACTAGCATAAAGGCAATATAACTGAGTTTGACCTCAGGAAATCAGACTTCGGTACTCTACCTGGTGATTAACCTGAAAGATAGTAGATTCAATTAAAAGCCTTTAGAAGAAAATCTAATTTTATTCTTTTTATTGCAACCAATCTTGGTTGTTGCCTGAAGGGGATGCGGAAGACACTTTTGGAATGTGAAATTGTTCTCTTATAGGTAAATCAAACAATCTATAAGTATTTTAAGCATATATCTTGGGTTAATCCTGCTGAGATATACGAACAATAGTCTTGATATTGAATAATTTGATATACATCCTACTGACTGCTTGCACAAGATCCCAATCGTTTATTGGTAGTATTGAATCCCACACCATGGTGTCTGGTGTACAATAACAAGACTCTAGCTCAGGTGCAGTGGCACATGTCTGTAATCGCAGCACTTTAAGAGGCTGAAGCAGGAGGAACGCTTGAGGCCTGGAGTTTGAGACCAGCCAGGGCAACTTAGCAAGACCTGGTATCTACAGAAAATAATAAAAATAAAAATTAGCTGGTCATCGTGGCACTCGCCTTTAGTCCCAGCTACTCGATAGGCTGAGGTGGGAGGATTGCTTGAGCCCAGGAAGTTGAGTCTGCAGAAAGCCAGGATTGTGTTACTGCACTCTAGGCTGGGATAGAGAGACTCTACCTCAAAAACAAAATAAAACAAAACAAAACAACACCAAGACTCTTACTCATCAATGAGCAAACCTAAATTTCCATGCAACAGCTTGACTGTTCTCTACGCATATTCAGTAACTTTCAAAAAAAAGGTTTGAGGATATTGCTGACATTTTTCAGTTATGCCTCTCTGAATTTATGGGATGCATTTTATATATAGTTATACTATAAATTTAGTGAATTTTGAAGGCTCTGGAAGCATGTCCCTTGGGGATGTCAAAACCCGAATACAGAATATTTAGTCCTATCCTCAAGTTGATTATGATCTAGTTTGAAGGGTCAGGTTTTAACTGAAGGGGATTCATTCATTCATTCATTTATTTTTGAAGACCTATAACAGTGGTGTCTGGAAAAACTTTCATGGATGAACAGTTAAAATTGTGTATAATTTAAATGCTGCTGAGTTATTTGGAGAACTGAGCAGTAAAGAGAAAACTAATATGAAAAATATATCAGGTGAGCTAAGCCTGGAGGTTCTTCTTTGAATTCTTAATGAACAAAGACCTTTATTCCTAGTAACATATGATTGACTTTGGAGGACTAATGAAGGTGACTTTTAAAAACTCTATCAAGAAATTGTTTCATCTGGATGAAGACTGGAAGCTTCCATTCACATTGTTCACTACTTCTCAGTCTTTAGCTGGTATGAAAACACTCAAATTAACAGTCCTAGAACAGAGCAAATACCCCACAAATTACCTAAATGCCATGTGGTAGATCAATAGTACTGCTAAATTCATCCCCACTGGGGATTTTTAAGATATGAAGTATCAACATCCAGCTTTTATTTTATTTGTCTTGACTTACTTTCATGTCTTTCAATATGATTGCATTGAATTTTAAATAAATACTTAGGCTGATTTAGTTTGATTTTTGTGTATGGTGGTAGGTAGAGTCTTGTTTTACTCTTCTGCATGTGGTCAGTCAGTTTTCCCAGCACCATTTACTGTATAAGTTCTCCTCTAACTAACTCAGTGATTGTTAGTGGAGGCTTTGTCGAAGATGAGTTGGTTGAGAAAGTGAGATTTTGCTTTCGGAATCTCTATCCTGTTCTATTGGTTTATATGCCTGTTCTTGTACCAATACCAGGCTATTTTGATTATTGTAGCCTTATAATAAAGTTTAAAGTCTAGAAGTGTGATATTTCCCATTTTGTTTCTTTTGCTGAGGATTGTTTTAGTTATTTGTGGTCATTTATGATTCCATATGAATTTCTGTATGATGGAGGGAGGGAGGCAACTTCACCAATAGAGGTATCTGATCTCAAACCAGGTGAAGTGGGGATCAAAGTGAGGCCCAAACTTAACCGTATAATGACTATTTGTATACCTAATACTGAATTATACCCTACATCTTTAAAATAAAATTTAAAAAAAAAAAACCCTGCTTAAATGAAAAAAAACAGTAGGCTGGATGATTTTTGAGAACCTGTCACTTGTGGACATTCTATCAAAATATGTTCCTTGTTGAATTAAGTGTCAAGTCAGTCTCTTGCTTCACCGGTACAATATGGATATTTTATTCCTTTTTGCCACACAGATCTGCACCATAAAGTCCTTTAGCATGCTCTTATGTCAAATATTTTATTGTTTCTAGATTATAGTTCCTGTATGCAAACTCATTCATTAGTCTGAAGTGGTTTCACAAGTTAGTTCCCTTCCTCCAGGGATATAGGTGGTAGATCTCAAAGTGGCTCAGTGTTTGGATCTGTTTATGTTATTTTCTTAAAGATATTTTTTATTTATATCATAAAAAAGTTTTGCAGTCACTTTTTGGAGATTTTTATTCCAGCCATTCCTTTTATAATATATTTTGACTGACATAATTTATATATTTTTGTTTGAAAGTATTGATAAAATATAGAAGTCACACAGAATCACTTATTTTGGAATTATGTAAAATAAAAAGTAAATGATCCTTATTGTAAATGATGCAATATTTAATCCCCTTTCTCAAAGGTAATTATTATCAATATATGGCATGTCCTTCTTGAATTATTTCTAAGTACTAGCAAAATATATAAATACTCACATACATATCGCAACATATTTAAAAGCAATTTAATATATATGGCCACATACATTGCATGTATATACACACACACTAATGTGTATGCATATACACACTCATAAAATGGAAACATGATACAAATATGTTTGCAAATTTGTTTGTGCTTAACAGTAGTTTCTGAGCATATTTCTAGTTCAAAACATATATATTTGTCTTTTTTTAATGATTGTATATAGATGCATTGTATTTGTATATATATGCATTGTATTTGCATATAATATGTTATTTCACCAGCCCATGCTTGACATATTTTTATTTCTTTTTTTTATTTTCAATCAGTGTTGCAACAGTTACACTTGTAAATATATTTTAAGCACTAATGCTATTATCTTTAAAACATATTCTTAGAGATGAATTACTGGATTTAAGGATATATACAACTTAATTTTGGTAAATACTAATTGATGCTCATGCATATTTTATAAAGCATATATTATACCATGATATTTCTGATTGTTCTTGCAACTAATATAGGAAAGCATTTCTTTGAAAACCATTACTTATATGTGAACCAAATCATTTAAGGAGATATTACTATATAGGTAACCACATATATAGTTATTTATTGCACCTGAAATATATATCTGCAAAAGTAGTTGTGTTTTCATGCAAAAACATCAATTATGTCTACCCTAAATCAGATTCAGTCTACAAAAAGAGAGATGGATTTTGAGATTAGATAGATTCAGTCTTTGAGTGATATAGTCACTGAATGTTTTAAGTTATATAACCACAAAATCCCAGGACATGAAGAACTCTAGTACAAGTTTAATATTAGTAGGACTTTGCCAATTTACATAGGCCACTATTTTAGTTTCTTATACCCAGTCTTGTTAATGAATTCAACAATCAACATTTTGGTTATATTTGAGGATTTGCAATAAATAGAGGAAACACTCTCTATAAATTTAAATCACAAAGTACTTCTTCCTTGATCTTTTTTGCTCTTTATGTAGCCAATGCTTGGCTCAGTCATTCACATCACATAAAATCACATTCTATGGCTTCATGGAATGCCATGGAAGCTGGTTAAGTTCTATTTAAAAAACAAAACACTTGAAATTGTGCCAGAGGAGATTTCCTGGTAAAAATTTTACAAGAGACATTGAATAGAAAAGTCTGTTCAGATTCACATGCTTCCCGATCTTAAATACTTTCTTATTCTGGAAAAGAAATGATGAGAATGTAAAGAATATATTCAAGGTCGCATAGCAGAGTTCAGACCAGAATTATGTTTGTGTTACACAGTATAGCTGTACCCTATGTTGTAAAAGAAAATAGTCTTAAAGAAAGACTGTAGAATGTTATTGTTAAAGGACTTTTAATATCTCCCTTTCTTGGTATTGGTGATTCAGGTTTGTGATGTCAAATAATTTTGCTGCTCTGTTTTGGCTTTATAATTCTTGTGTAAATTTTAATGGAATGTATGTATGTATACATGTAAGAATGCAGGTGTATGTGATATGTCTATACATATATTACATTCATATATCATATTTCTGTTTTCTGATTCTGCTTTCACCAATAAAAATATATAAGTACTTTGTGAGAATTACTGATAGAACCCTTAGATAAAAGAGAAGCCAAAGAAATAATAGAAGAGAGAAAAAAGAGGCAATCTGGATCAGGAAAAGGAATTATGTATATTTACACCTAGGTACTAAAAAAAAGACTATGTGCTTACAGATTTTCATAGCCCCCTAATGCCAGGTAAGTTCGTATAATTATATTACCTTTCTGTAGACCCTCACAAACTTATTTATTGACTTGAGGTCATTCCAAAGCTTATTGTTGAAAATATACATGTGTTTTTAATGTGCCACTGTGATGATTTTGCCAGATATTCGCCAATAGTGAATTTTTAAATTTATTTATTTATTTTTTAGAATCTGCCACTGAAGAAGATACCATGCAAAGCTAGTGCACCCTCAGGCTCCTTTTTTGCCCGAGACAATACCGCAAATTTCTTATCCTGGTGCCGAGATTTAGGGGTGGATGAAACATGTCTATTTGAATCAGAAGGTTTGGGTATGTATTTTCTTCAGAATTTTAGCTGATGAATATTCAAATTATCCCATCCTTGTCAGTATAGCCATCAAAAGGTTTTTTGGCATAATGCCATTTCACAGATTATTAACTTGAAAAAGTCAGAGTTTGTTGTAAACTTGCAGGTTTGTTGTAAACTTTGGCTCATTTAAAATAGAAAAATGAATATTCACTTTTTACTACTGTCACCTCATGGATAAAGTAATAGACACAGAAGTAGAAAAATTCTTTCCAAGTTAAAAATAAGGGCCATTAGTGCAAAATTAGTGTGAATGATGGATATTTGGAAAACAGAGAGCTAAATTTTACAAGCAGGCATTCATTCAGATTAGAAAAGTGACTGTGTATGTTCTAGCCATGGAGAATACTATGGTCTTTTCACTTCTACTAATGCATGAAAATGCTATTCCTCATTAGCTCCCTCTTTATTGCAACTGAAGTTTATTAGTTCATTTGTTTATTTTTTTTAGTGAGTTAAAAATCATTGAGATAACTGAAGATGCTTGATATAAGAGATAATTTTAGCCCCTAGGTCTACCCAGATTACGGTGTTTTTGTTGTTATTGATTGTTCTCTCATTGAATGTTGGCAAATCCACTTCCAGATCAGAGTGAGCTTTTGTGTGTCCTTAGGAGTCAATGTGCATTGGGATGTTCAGTGTTTTAGGACTTCTCCCTATGCTAGGATAAAATGTTCAAATCTCCTATGGAAACTCTACCAAATACAACTCTAATATGGAGAATATTATAATAAAAGTCGCATTTTTAAAAAATGTAACTAAGTCAAGGAAGGAGATATCTAGAGGGAAAAAAAGGCTTTAAAATCAATTTATTAAATTATATAACACCCAATATTGACATCAAAGTGAGCTGAGCATTCTTCAGAAAGAACTAGTATAAAAGCTACCTTCCAGTCAAAATACCCACTGCCCTTAGGCCCCAGAAAACAAGATTCCCCTGTAGAACCTAGGGAATTGATGGTAACAGCTAAAATCTTATTCATTTTATATGCTTAAGAAAATCTATATTTACTCTCAGAGGAGTTGATGTGATATGGCAAAGAATGCCATTAAATTTCTGAGAATTTTCTCAGCAAAGAGAGCAACATAAATTTAGACAAGGAGAATATTGTACACCTAATTTTTTTTAAAAATTGCATAGTAGTATGCTATATACAGTAGTGATTTCCTGAAACGTGCGTTAAATAAATAGGTTTTGATTATTCTTATCATTTCTTCACACCGAAGTAAAGTAAATTTGGGGGAAGATGTGTATATAGGTAGATTATAACTCTTTTTCAAACCAGTGGTCATTTTCCAAGTAGATTTTAACTTTCAGGTTTGCAGGAGACTATGTGAGTAAAGGATTATAGGCAGGTGGTGTGGAGAGATCATTTGCAAAAGCAATCAAATAAAAACTCTTGTAAGATCTACTAAATGTCCATTAGGGTATATAGCTATATAATCAAATCTTAGTCACAAGGAATATGCTCTGCATGCGTGGACAATTAACTTCATCATTTAAATTTGGAGTGTCTCAGAATTGCCAAAATAACAACCATATGGAGAAACTGGTTTGTTGTTAATTTGTTAGTTTTTTCATTGCATAGTTTTTCAATAAAGAAGCATTTTCTCTCTGAGATTACTATAGGATGAGTTATTAAAAGTTATGAATGTAAATATTATCTTGTCTTAGTTTTCTGATAGTCTATGAGTTCTTATGTTACTTGAACTAAAAAACTTTCCAATGGACACCAAGAAGAGTCTATCAAATATTAAATTTTCTCTGCTAGAAATAGTGTAATAGCTCAAGTTTCTAGTGTATATTTGTGTATTTGCTTTGATGACTTCTAAAAACCCCCTTCAAATAATAAGTAATATATTTTATTTGAAAACTATAAAGTTTAAAGCAACTTATATAATGACCCTGATATATAAATACATACTCTGTAGAATATACAATTATATCAAGAAGAAATTTAAGATGGCTTACTTCTTCGTCTTGTTTGAAAAAAAAAACCTGACATTATTAAAAGAAAATTTATGAAGACTTTTATATAGTTATTGAGTAACTTGTTTTAAAAAAGTCTTTGATTTTTATATTCTGTATTATAGCTCAGCTTATAACTTGTAATTAAGACATATTTGTGTATCCAATAATATATTTTTAAAAGGCTATGAAAATTTAAAAATCATTTTTAATCTTCTCAGGACCAAACTAAATCAAATAGTTAGACTTTATAGTTTGCTGCTCAATGAAAGATAAATTTGAAATTTCTCCTGCTAGAATAGTACCTGAGGTGATGTATAATAGGCTCTTGGGATATCCCAGAAGGGGGCCAATATTACAACATTGACTTTAGGATTAGGCAGAGAGAGGAAACAGCTGTGCCCATAGATGTTAATGATAATCAAGAGGAGAGACAATGAGAAGTTCCATTTCCACACGTTGAATGCTTTATCCTTGGATTTTTCTTATTATTCATTGCGGGTAAGGAAGCGATTGAGCCACTGCCGATGGCCTTGGACTCTGCCAGGCTTGCAGAATTGACTTTCTTGTGACAATAACGCTGTGTCCTCTGCTTGATGTCTTTTCACATTTCACTTTTGAAAGGGAATTTAGGGCAAGCGTTGTTTTTTTCTTTTCTTTTTTCTTTTTCCTTTTAACCTCAAGATTTCATTTCAGTAACACACAAGATGAAGAACATCCTTTGTGTCCTAGTGTTTTGAACAGCAAATAAAATGAAAAGATGCCCTGATGAAGAGAAAAAAAATGTGTTTGAATGAATGATAAAGTAGATCACTGTACTGAGTGTGTATGAAGAAGCCTCTGTTTTGAGCCATTCAAAGGTCTTTGCCTGCATAAAGGATCGTTATCTTTGTGACAACTGATATGCTACCCTCTGTTGCAGTGCTTTTTCGAACAATTATTTGTCAGAGGATCTTGATTCACAACTCAATCTGTTCCTTTCCACAACAGCTAATGACAAGAAACCTCAGTGGGTGAGAGAAAGTGTGCTAGAAAAGAACTGGGGAGTGTGGAAAGTGACTAATTCTATATGCTTCTCTTTTGGGGATTCTTAGCAGATAACTTCCTATGCCATATATGGGGTATGATCTGCAATTTATCTTCTGTGGTACTCTTAGGAGACAGTTTTTCCTCTGTGAAACGTCAGTTGCTAGATCATGTGTTCACTGTATCCCAAAGAGCATTTTAAAAATGGGCTAATTATAGTGGACAAAAATCATGAGCAATCTATTCATAAAAGGCTTACAAAATCCAATAAAAATGTTAGACAGCTTAGTAATAAGGTAAATGTAAATAAAACCTATTAAAATAGCTAAATTAAGAAAACCATATTTTAGTATTGGTGAATATACAGGAAAACAGGATCTTCTATACATTGCTGAAGAAAATTGGAAACTGATATGCCTTCTTTGAAAGGCAATTTGATATTATATAGCAAAGACCTCAGAAGTGTTCATGTACCTTGAGTTGTTTAGGTTCTAAAAGTGTATCAAAAAGAAATCAGTATAAATAGGCACCAGACTGTCCATTGAAATTTTGAATAAAAGTAACTGGAATCTGCTGAGTGTGGAGGCTCACACCTGTAATCTGAGTACTTTGGGAAGCCAAGATGAGAGGATTACTTCACCCAGGAGTTTAAGACCAACCTAGGCAACATAGCGAGAATTTGTCTTCACTAAAAGTTGAAAATGAGATAAAACAAAACAAAACAAAAAACAAAACTTAGCTGGGCATGCTAGCACATGCCTGTAGTCTCAGCTACTTGGAAGGCTGAGGCTGAAGGATGGCCTGGGCCCAGGAGGTAAGGGCTGTGGTGAGCTATGATCATGCCACAGCATTCCAACCTGGGCAATGGAGTGAGAGCCCAATTAAAAAAAATTAAATAAAATAACAGAAATATATGATATTTGGTGGTAACTTAAACAAACTGTAGTCATTTATAGATATCAACCAAAAATAATATTCTTGAAACTATTTAACGAAATGGGAAAATATGATTTTCTGTAAACATAAGGTACAGCATTTGTGTCTGATATTTAGCAACAAATTTCTACATTCAGAATGTGAAAGGAAAATAAAGAGTAATTAGGCTGGAAGTGATATTATTTTCTTCAGTTAATATCCACTGTGGCATGTAATCTGAAACATGAACAATTAGTTTATATTAAGGTGCAATTGGAGCAATTTGCATAGATAATTATTTGACATAAAATTGTAAACATCAGCATATGATAAAGGCCTTTTCACATCGCTGATGTTACACTGATACTTCAAGTGATCATGGAATTGTATGCTATATAGTAACAGCATGTATGTGTGCATGCTCTGAGGAGCACCTCTAGCCTGAAGGTCTACATGTATTGCTCACTCTGACCGCTACTGTTCAAACCATGCCAACATATAGGTAAGCGAGGAGAGAAAATGTTCTTTTTCATGATTGGTTTGCGAAGATTAATTATTGGTTTCATTAGATTCCTTTAAAATATTTAGAATTGTGCTTTACGTAAAAACTATCAACATGAACATTTTCTTGAATTTAAAGGCATGTAGTTGATCAGTGTAAAAACAAAATGGTCCCCCAATTATTATTTTAAAAGAAATGAATTTATCTTTTAATTGTGAAGTAAAAGAAATATTTGGAAGATTCTAGGTGTAAACATTTATGTTTGCATTTTTCACAAAAATGTAAAAGTTGTTAGACTGTATTAATGAATAATTTTTCTAGCAGTAAACAATAATTTTTCAAATGCTGAACAATTTAACCTCCTTTTAAAAATAATGTTGAGTATTTTAATGTGGTTCATTTTTACTATGTAAATTGAAATCAGAAATCTATCATTTATTTTCAAGCTTGGAAAGTTTTAAATTATGGTTCATAAAATTGATGTTTTTATGTAATTTTTTTCTCCAATATTTTAAATAAGAAATTTCTTAAATTAGTGCTAGTCTTGTTTTTGCAGTTTATCGTTTGTAATTTACATTAGCATATCAATTTAAACATTGTCGAGTTAATTTTATTGTTTTTTCTAGAACTTTGTCTAATTCGCTTTATTTGCATATATTCTGGTGAGCTGGGAGATAGATAAAAAGGGATAGAGGGAAACACTTTAAAGATACACACTTTTTTCCTTGCTATAATTGTGTCAATATCATTATGTTATTGGATAATTATAGGATTGGAGGCCAGTGACTATTCTTCATCTATTTCTCTGAGAAAGAACCTACTCAGCAAGAAAAGGGTTTGCTATCTGCTGTGTAGCATGCAAATGTGTGTGATTTGTTTGAGTATAACTTTTTAAACATTTTTTATTTTCTGTGTTTGTGTTTGCTGTGTGGTACTGTCTTCTTTTGATGCATCACCGTGGTGAGCACAGTTTTGCAAAATTCTTTGTTCTATTCAACACTGGGCAGCATTTTGCTTCAGAGGCAAACATTATCTAACTGCAGTATTGGTTTCATATTGCAGAAAAGTGAAAAGGACTTTGTATGGATTTTTAAACATTAACATTTTACATTTTATACTTTAATGTCACCTGAGGCATAGAAAAAGAATCTATGCTTCCCTTCAAGTGTTTGATACATCACTCCCTGTTTTTGCCTACTTTGAAGACTAAAAGAGTATTTTGTGGATAAAATTATATTAATTTATTGGTATTAATGTAGGATAATAATTCAGGACTAGGTTATTTATAGTCACTTGATTTCTTTCCCAGGATCAGTTTTTTAAAACTTTTTGTTTTTTAACAACTTTTCATTTTGTCAAATTCTTACTTTCTTAGCATCTCAATTGGCTTTTTACTTTGGAACTCAGAAGACCCTTTCCAAATCTACCCATTTGCCTTATGGCAGGGCAGATATAAGAGAGAAAAATATTGAATCTGTTTGCCAGATCGAAATGTCTTCCTTCAATGATGAGGACTTAACGGAGTCGGGGTTACATTACAAAAGTGGATTGCTTTCTAACTTCTTAAAAATCAAATTTTCACTATATAAATATTTGAAAGGGTAGTTAAGCACATATTAACTCTCCCAACAACTGAGAGTGATAAATATATAAATGAGAAGCTGAGACTTTGAGAATTAAATCACTTGCCCAGTGTTAAATAACTTCTAGATGGCCAGCTAAAATTTGAATTCAGCTCCATTCATCTCCAAAGACCATATCTCTGTTACAAAAAATAATTCCTTGTTTGGGTTAATTTTTGTTGTTATTAGGATTATCTCAAGTAAAAGAAAAAATAGAATATAAATATAAACCATTTTATAAAAGACTCTTCAATTGCTTCAACAGCCTTCAATTGCTGTTCTCAATGATAATGACTTAATCTGTTACTTTAACGTGAGCACTGGTGCTGGAGAAAGAAAGAGCATTCCTTCTTCCAAGATATTTTTCAAATTAGGGGCAAAGGCAATTATAACCACATTCTAATCTATAGAACTTTGTTACTGATAAGCTTATGAACAGACACCCCTTATGTATATGACTTATATGGATGCCATATTCTATTTTAAATTATTCTAATTAGTGATTCTGAAAAATTTGGGTACTCACGCACTAAGCATTAAAAAGCTTGTGAGGCCGGGCATGGTGACTCAAGCCTGTAATCCCAGCACTTTGGGAGGCCTAGGTGAGGGGATTGCCTGAGCCCACGGGTTCGAGAACAGCCTGGAAACTTGATGAGACCTCATCTCTAAAATAAATTTAAAAATTAGCTGGGCATGATAGTGCACCCCTGTAATTCTGGCTACTTGGAAGGCTGAGGTGGAAGGATCGCCAGAGTCCAGTAGGTCGATGCTGGGGTGGCCGTTGAGCGTGCCACTGCACTCCAGCCTGGGCAGCGGAGTGAGACTCCAACTCAAAACAAACAAACAAACAAATGAATGAATAAATAAATAAGCTTGTGAGATTCTTCCTTATTCAATTTCACCTTCTATTTAGCCTCAGATCAGTTTTATAGCCTCTAAATTGCTTTCTCTAATTGCTGCCTACATTTAAATTGACAGGTTTCTGTGTGGGTCTTATTGGAGTGTCATGACATAGGGAGTAACCTGTGATCATCTGTTCACTTTCTTGGGAAGCAAATATATTTTACCATATCTTATAGGTCCTGGCAAGAGAGAACCGCCCATTGCATCTATTAAGGACCAATCCAAAGTACAAATTATTTTCCCTCCATTCATTATCATCACCCCTGTCATTCTTCATATTTATAGAGCATGTTTCATATGTCAAAGCACATTTAAATGTTTTAACAAAATAGAAATAGAAATTATAACTAGCATTTAATGTTGTTATTATAGCATTGATTAGTATAGCCTCTACCGAATTTTATTTTAGTTATTTATTTGAAACATGTGGGTTACAATTTAAGGTTAGGTATACAAATGTTCATTATGCAGGTACCCTTGTTGATGACGTGTGTCCCTCCCTCTCCTGGTAGTTTCCCTCAACTGCCAATCCCACCCCTTTCAAAAAACATGTTTATTTTGAGTTGGAGTGTCATTCCATCACCCAGGCTGGAGTGCAGTGGCACACACGCTCACGGCCACCGCAGTGTTGACCTTCTCAGTAGCTGGAACTACAGGTGTGTGCTACCACACCCCGCTAATTTTTGATTTATTGTAGAGACAAGGGCTCACCAAGTTGCCCGGGCTGGCCTTGAACCTAGGGCTCTGAAAGTGCTGGGATGATAGGCTGAACCACTGAGCTGGGCCACTCCTATCAAATTTTGATATACATACTTATCACCTGGAAAGCTTGTTTAAACGCAGTTTCTGATGAGTAGGTCTGGTTGAGGCTCAAAGTTTGCATTTTAAATAAGCTCCTGGGCAATGCCAATACTGATGGTCTGCAGACCACAGTTTAGTAGCAAGGGAGTCAGTCACATTTATTGCTTATTATATACCAGTTGCTCTTAACCACATAACTACATTATAAGGAAGAACAAGTCATGACACATGTTTCAGAGTTGAGGCAATTAGGCAGCCTTGAACACAACCAGCTCTTCTGACTTCTAGTTTATTTTATCTTCTACCAAACCATGCTCCTTGATTTATTAGAATTCATTCTCTACACTGAGAAAATAGGCAAACATTCGTGATATTTTTACAACCATTCAGCCAAAAATATAATTTTTTCAAATTTTCTTCCTAACTGAAAATCTGGAAAAAAAAAAAATTTCTTCACAATTACCACAAGTATTGTAGTCTCCCATTGTATAGAAACCAAATGAACAACACAATTTTTTAGGCTTTCATTTCTTTACCCATCTGTTAAAACTTAATATATTTAGTGATAGTATGCATTCATGGTTGAATGCACTTTATCCGTGCAGATTCTGTGACATTGAAATTCAACCCTCTTGCTGTAGCGGAAGGCCTCATTTTCTATTCCTGGAGCTAACAGAGTTCCATTTGACATTTGATGCCCATGAGATTTTTATAGAATCTAGGTTATGAGATGGAGTCTCTTGCCACACATTTTTGAATGGAAGTCTGCATTACTTTTCCCAGAGGTGTTCTGCATTATGCTTCTCTTTGAAATCATTTTGATTATTTAAAAAGAAATCTCCAATGATAAAAAAAATATTTTATAGAATAATCACTGACTAGAGAGCTTTTTAATTTGTTTCAGAGACAATTTGTTTTAAGGAAAGAAAGCAATAGAAATCCTCTCTTCTACCCCAACTCAAAGCAAAAGGCTATATTAATGTTACAGTGATAAAGTGGGAAAAATGTCTTCTATGATAAGTTTTAGTGTGTGTGGAAGTTCTTTTGGAAAAGACAAATGAGTAACTGGGTTTAAAATGAGCACATATGACAATGTAAGGGCTTTAGTTCAAACACTATATAATAAAAGTTGTCTTTATAATCTTCTTGAAAAAATATGCATTTGGTTATTTGATCTTCTAAAATATACAATCCATAAGCAACTTAATTACTAAAAATTAACTCCACTAAATTAACTTATTCTTAGTGACAGAGAAAAATTAATGACAAGATGTTTGGTGTTTGACAAATGACATAGTTCCTAATGTAATTGTACCTTAAACTTTATACTTAGCACAAACTCATAGTAGCTGAAAGATACCTGCTTTATATCTGTCTACATATGCTGGCAAAATTTACTTATTTAACCTAAAATTTGATTAAAGTTAGACTTAACTATCTCTGATATAAATGGTAAAATATTCAAATACACTCAGTATAATAGAACTACTCTAAATCTTATCTCCCAATGGTAACGGTTTTTGCATTCCAGAGTTTTTTCACCCTTTAGTAAAGTAGCTGACACATTATAGATGCACAAGAAATGCTTATAGGAGAAAAAAAGATGAGTTAATGTTAATTGACTAAACCAAATAAAGAGCATCTTTAAGGAAATAATAACAAAAATAAAAATTATAAAACCAGCACTGGGCAAGTGTATCATGTAAGCCAAGTACTGTGTTAAGCATAACAATAAATATTATTTTGTTAATCATCACAAATGTATTCTGTGGTTGTCACCACTGTTTTCCCTCTGAAAATAAGGTTTTATAGAATACTCTCCTAAATCAACACAAGTAGTACTCACACTCACACCTAAATCTGTGTAACTTGAATAACATAACCACTATACTTTTTCCTACTTGCTTTAGTTTAGAACTTGCTTTGATGCAAAAATCAAACTCACCTCTTTGGTATACTGGAGATACTACTTGAAGACATTTCAATCTGATTTTACAGCAATAAGGCAAGAGTGCTTGTTTTTGCAATCAAATAAACATTTGCATAATTGAAAGTTTTGCCTTTTCTAAAGAGGCTAGGTGAAATTTTAGTCTTTTTTCAGTTTGCTCATCATGACAACCACTATCGCCATCACATAGTTGTCATCATCTTCTATATTACGAAGTATAGCAGTTACTAAGAAATTTTCCTGTCCTAAGTATTGTGCTAAGTTTTGCACCTCTACAAAGTTATTGTACTCATTGCTTATTGGTCATCAAACATTTAATTATTTTGGCCATTCAGGGCCAAGCCTGGTATGCTTAATATTGGAAAAGCTATTAACATGTTTTTAAAGCTATTAAGTGTTTTAAAGCAGTCGTATTGCTTAAATAAAAAGGCAATATTTTAAAGAAAACATAAAAGCAAAACACTATTTTTTCTTTTAACATTCTCCTAAGAAATGATGCTGGGAAAGAGCTTTATTTGTCTTAAATTTTATGAGCTGATTCTTTTAAAAAGATGAAATGGAGAATCATCCAGTTACTTTTTGGTTTGTCTTTCAGATTTTCTAATGAGTCCATGGTCAATTCAACATTGAGTTTTGCCATGCAAAAGCTGCTTCATGTTGACAAAGAAGAAAGAAAAATGCACAATAGTGATGCATCCTACATATTGAGTTATCTTCTTTTACATTACCCACATTATTGATTTTCAGAAAATTTGACTTTGCTTGAATATACCTATTTACATACAGATGCTTATATAGTCCTCAGAATATGTACAATAAGTTGATTTAAGAACGATTACAATTGTCATGTATTTTTATAGTGAGTTAACTGCCCATGGACGCAGTTTGGTCAGTTCACTGATAGTTTTCATACATTTATACTGGTTTCTATAATAAGACACATGACAATGTATCCAAAGCCCTCAGGACTTTAGCACTGACTTCAGACAGCATTTTCTTAAGATGCGGGTATTAGCATGGCCTTAAAAGTCTTCACTTCCTCAGTTTTTATGTTGTTCTTTCTCCTACTAAAAACTCCTTAGTAATTTTGTACTATGGACATAGTTAAAAAAAAAAGTTTGAATCAGAAGAAATTGATGATCTAGATAAGAACATTGTTTTTTTCATTTTTTACTTCTGTTTTGTGATATTTGTTATTTGTTTTTGTTTAAAATTGATGGCTATATGATGTTACAGTCCCTATGTTACGTTGCACTAAAATTGATTTAATGCATCAAACCTTGTGTAGTTGATATTCTAGCCACAGTCAACTAGAGGTACATTTGAAGCTAGAGGTAGTAAATGTCTTTATTTTAAGCCCCTTTAACTAGAAGTAATTCAGGGCTTTCCTAACCAGGGCTTTGTGACAATTCGCTAGTGGTCAGTTGGATCTAAAATTTATATTATAAAGAATAGAATATTCTATAATTCAGATTTTCAATAGTCTATTATGGAAATTAGAATTTACTAATAGAATTTGAACTCTGGTGTGATTAGAATTTATTTCAAAAACTTTAAAAGTGATGTTTTTGTAACCAAAAAATGATAAATTTGTATGTATGCTTAAAGCCAAATGAAATAATATACTTTTACATCCATGTAAAAGCTTTTTTTTTTTCTATTTATCACACACTCTCAACAAATTCCATTATGGTGTTAGTAGATCAATTACTGTCACTACCATAATCTGTGGGGAAAAGGAGGTAAAATAATTAAGCTAGTATAATAATAGCGGAAAAGTGAATATTTAGAGAATTTTATGTTTAAGAATTAAAGCAATATTGCTATTTTCCTTAAAGCTTATCCATACATAGTCATTAAGTGAACATTATCTTTTATTAAAATATTAATTGTGTCTGTGTAAAAACACAATGCAAATTTCTTCCGATATCTCTTATCTTTATTCCATACTGAATATAAGAACATTTAAAGAATCCCTAATCTTGGTTACAGAAGAGAGCCATCTGCTCTTCTGCATGCTCTTCTTATAGGCAAGTATAATACTTCTTAAAAGCAAGTATTATTTGTCAACATTACTGAATGTGTCCAAGGCTATCAGTAAAGCTGGTGCATTAGAGTAATCAGATTATATGAGAATAGAAATATCAGTTCAGAGAATCGGTTTCTAATTCGTTTGTTTCACAGGCAAAGCTGGCTAATGATACATTGGTACACATTTACAAAATCTAGTCAGTTGAATGTGTTTCTTATAAAGTATTATTTACTCAGATTTAATTAGGAAGGCACATTAGTTTCAGGGACTCACCTGATACTCACCTTTGTTTGGAGGGCAACAGAGGACATAATGTTTAATTTTTATCTTTATCATTGCATTATTTCTGGTAAAATCTATTGGTAAAGGTAGACTCAGGATACGAAAAAGACCAGTCCTTGCTCCATGGTCTTGGGTGTGCTATTTCTAAATATAAATTATTTATGCATCTCATAATTTCAGCTACATTTTTATTCAGTATTAACTAATATTAACTAATTGAAGAAAATATTTTCAGGGTGATGTTTACTCAGGGTGAGAGTAACTGAGACTAACAGTTTTTGGGAGGGAGGTTGGGCAGTTTTTGAGAACCACTTTAAGGCTTTAGTAGAGCTAGTTGTCTGGTGGAATAGAATGGGTTCTGTGACTTTGTGAAGACCAGCTCACCTCCTGGGAGCATGAGGGATGGGGGTCATCAGCAAACCTGTGCACAGTTGGGCTGCTCTACAATCCCTTCTGCTGTAAAGGTGTTCACATCTGTCTTGTCTTTCAGTCCTCCACAAACAACCCAGAGAAGTGTGTCTCTGTTTGCTAGAGCTTGGCCGAATTGCAGCCAGGTAGGTCAAACTACTGCTACTATGTGAAGACATAGAGCATCTCAGCATTCAGGCAATGGAGAAGCTGGCTTGCCTTTCATTATTGATGTTTAACCCGGATGTTGAGAAGCTATTCATGTATATGTGATTATCTGAACATCTTGAGAACGGTTGTTCAAACTGAAAGCATGTCACCAACGCTCTTTACATTTGGCACTTGTTGTCAAGGCCACTATGTCTAAGCATTTGCTAATATCCTTTAATCAAATACATCTCCTCTCCAAACCTTTCTTGGTGGTGGAAGAGGATCTTGCTCATGAAGTTTTCTGTGACAGTTAACTCTTTCCTTAGTGGACATTCTAGTCCCATTTGTTCTCTCTTTTCCTCCTCCTTCACCTTCTCGCTTCCTGTTTACTGTTTAATCATTTTCAGCCTCCCTCTCTAATCATTTTTCTCATTTCTCCCAGTTAATACCTCATCCCTCAGCTCTTTTAGTTTTCACTTCTGAGTAGGAAGATTGTTTTATTTTTTTCAATTATTCTCTGTTTTTATTAGAGAAAAGCAGAATATTATTCTTATGTAGAGATACCCTTGGAGCCTTTTTTCCCCCGTAGGGAAAGGAAAAACAAGAAATTATTGCAGAAATTATAGCTAGATAAGTACAGGAAGAAACTTTATGACTAAGCTAACTTGCTTTGGATTCATGTTTTTACGTTTATTATGTTGTAAACCATCAGGCAGGGGTTCTGATAGTTTTATGAAGTCCCCCTAATGAAAAATTAACATATAAAGGCTTGAAGAGGTCTTGATGCAAATTAAAAATTCAGCATTAATTAGGAGATGTTTTCCAATCCATATCTGGGTATATTTATAGGGTTGAGATCAGATGAACAAGGAAGATAAAGTGAGGGTTATCAGTAGATAATTTATTAACAGAATCAAGAAAAAGAAAATGCAAGATGAGCACATCAGCACATTTTGGCTAGAAATCTTGTTTCCAATGAACAGACCTTTTTTTTAATCCAGTAGAAAATTAACCTGTAATCAGAAGCTGTTACCTCAAGTTTTTAAAATCATCATAGTCAATATAATCTTAATGAATTATGTATCAGGCATGAATTTTATGTTACCATAGTGATTGGAATGAAGAAGATTGCTTTAATGTTTTTAAATTCAAACTAAATATCACTCGGTCTGACTCAACATGGAGTGAAAAAATCAAGTTGAGACATAGCATTCCTGAGGATTATGGAAAGGCTTCTGGGGGAACACCCTCTAGTCTTGGTCCTCTCCGGTGTCTGCCACTCAGTTCAAGCTTTTGGTACTTGCTTGTAGTGCCTGGCTCCTTATTTGGCCCCTTTCCTCTTTAGTGCTATCACATCCTTGAGTTTCAGTGAGGAAGCAAGACAAAGGTGTACCTGTTGCTTCTAGGACCTTGACATGTCCACGCCCCCACCAGTCTTGGGGCTTCTGACCTGTATTTGGCCCTGAGTCAAATGAATATCAAGGATTTAGCAGCTATCCCTTAAAAAATGGAAAGTTAAAAATACAGGAAGTAGGAAAACAGACCAAGTAAAATCTCGGTAACTAACCTGCTGCTTGGAAATGCTCAAGTAAATCTCGTTTTCTGGATTTTGTCCTATGTCTTGTAATTACACTTTTTTATTATATGAAACATGGAAAGTCTAACGTTCCTGCTTAATGATAAACTGTAGCTGTTTTGTTTAATTGTTTAATTATATCATTCAAATATGTTAAAATGCCAGATTTCATTTTGTGGCTTAATCAATATAAATATATGCATCAGATAAGCATCTTGCTTCAGAAAGTTTGATATTGAAGTAAACAGAGAGATTTGCACTTTCTCTAGAATTAGCTAGAGGAAAAAAAATAGCATTTGTTTCCCATTAAATTGATAGCACTTGCCTGTTTTCTGGATTTTGTTTTATGTTTTGTAATCATCTTTTTTATTACATGAACATTCTGATTAGGAATCCTGCTGAAATAAACACTTTACCTATGCCCAAGTCACCATATTTGACAATGACAAAATGCCTTTAAGAATCACTTTTCCTATAACTCTGAATCCAACATAAATTGTCTCTTGTCATAGGATACAAAGCAAATTAAAATATTGGTTAGTGAAAGGAAATCAAAATGGTCTTGTCATTTTCAAGGTGAGGCATCATATGAAGAGTTCCCCACTCACAATTTTTAAAATTTTGGGTTGCTGCGTTTCTGAACATGCTTTATGTCCATGCAGCCTGATAAAGGCAGCAATTATTCACACTGAAAAAGGCAAACTATTTATTTTATAGAAGTTACATAAGGATTAAGATAACCATTACAATACAATATTTAATTTGTAAATTTGTTTTTTTATCTCCTTCATCCACTTGGATATTATAAAGTATTACATACTTTGAACGAAATAAAAAAGTGCTAATAGATGGTCATGGTATTACTTTTATTGTTGGGTGCAGTGAGATATTAAACAGCTGAATACCAGTTAGATAGACTGAACATTTAAGTATGAATATCTGTTTCAGTGTCTTTCTGTATACATTTAAAGATTTTTTTACTTTGATGCAAGTTCAATTTGCTTTACAAATAGCAACTCAATAAAACCAGATCTTACTATATTACCCCTGTTTTGAAGCCAATTAGTTGAAACAAAAATGGAGAATTCATTTCCCCAGCCTAATTTTACTCCTACATTTTGCTTTAGCTACATTAAATCTATATCGAAATGGTTAAATTTGTGCATCCCCCCATTAAGAATTACAAATTAATGAGTTAAAACAGCTTTACCTAATACTAAAAGTGATTTTGGAAGCGTTCTTAATAACAACATTTACACATTTACAAAAATAAAACATAGCAGATGAGTTAACAAAGTCCTCAATGTAATCTTGTGAATCTTGTGTCTTTTTTTTTTTTCATGAGTTGGAGTCTCACTCTGTTGCCCAGGCTGGAGTGCAGTGGCATGCTCATAGCCACCATAGCCTCGACCTATTGGGCTCAGGTGATCCTCACGCTTCAACATTCCAAGTAGCTGGAACTACAGGCATGTGCTACCATGCCCAGCTAATTTTTTAAAATTATTATTTATTGTAGATATCAGGTATCACCATGTTGCCCAGGCTGGTTTCAAACCTGTGGGCTCAGGCAATCCTCTCGCCTCTACCTTGCAAAGTGCTGGGATTACAGGTGTGAGCCACTGTGCCTGGCCAATTTTGTGTTTTTCATCATTGATAGATAAATGATGCTTTCTTATATTTTATTCTAAACATTTACTTTTCCAAATTATGCAACTGCAATTTTAGAAGCATAAACATCACTTCAGAAATGATTCCCAGCAAGATTCTGATTCTCTTTCATGTTTTTCTCTCTGGGGACACTTAGTGAAACGCCTTCGAGTGCTGTGGGCTTCTCTGAGTTCTGGGATGGGAGAATGAGGCCACTTATTTCTCTTCTCATGGGTAAAGCTTCCTTTTATTTTCAACTAAATAGAGCTATCATCACTGGAGAGTGAAGTCCCTCTGCTAATATTTCAGAAGAATGCCAGTTTTTGAATGTAAAATATGTGTTTGTCTTGTGAAAGGTAAAACACAGAAAAAGCAAGTCAATAAAATCTCAATGATAGTTTTAATGACAGTGCTTTATATTCATTGCTGAAAACAAAGTTACTATGAATTTAAAATTTTTATACACTGTAGAATTAAGAATATTTTTATGATAAAAGTAAAAAACATCCTTTGATATTTTGGTTTGGGGCCATAATCCATAATCTATATCATAATGGAATTTTTTGTAATTTTTTTTTTCTGAGTACTTCCTTGATGTGGAAGAAAATTTATGATCATTCAAAAGAAATATACTTTCTGAACATTTCCTTTAATCTCTTATTTTATTTCATGGTCTTATAAAAGGAAATGTTAGTTAACAATTAAAAATCTTATATAAAGATTATTAATTAATCATTAATTAATTCTTATATAAAGATTATTAGTTATTGACTATACCTAACCCAGAATTGTACCCCACATCCATAAAAAAAGATTATTAATTGGCTCATTCTATTTATTTAAAGCACTTGAGATGACTGCTAAGGATATCATGTACTTTTACATGGCTGAAATTTATTTCCAAATCTTAATCTATCTTTAAAATTCTTTAAAACAGAAGACAAATGGGACAAAAATTATCTTACAAATATCTATAAGTTCCTATATGCTTTAAAAACAAAGAGTTTCTCTCATTTGGTTCAAAAATTTGCTTCTCTAAGCTTAGTAAAATAGGCTCCAGATGTCTTTTGTTTGACAACCATCATCTACTAAATAGTTTGAGAACATTTTCTAATTCAGGGCTTAGTTTAGGGACTCAGTTATTTCATCTAGATTAATCCCAAAAGTTGTATCAAAGTGCCAGAAAAATAAGAAATCCACTCCTACAATTTCATCATAAAGTCATTAACCATAAGACCTTTTCCCTAGCACTTTGCTTTCTTTGTTCAATGGGACAATAATAAATATATTTTCCTTTGAGTATTCAACCTACTTTTATATCACTGGGAAATGTCTGAGGATTTTATTTTAGTGGATCTGACCTTTTTGGCCTCTTTAGTTTGACCTTTAATCATTTTAAAACAACAGCTACTTCTAAAACTCTAAAATCTTGAAGTTGGAAAGGAGTATAAAACAGTATACATTTGTGAAAACCTTAGACAAAGCAGAAATGTGAAGTGGTATAGTGTTAATCATGGAAACCAGAATGAAGCAGCCTTGTGGAGAACAGAAAAAAGACCAAGTTGATGCCTGGTTGGCTTGCAGGTGCAGGCCCCCAGCCCACGGGGAATTCTATGATTTACAGTCTGTTGACATCTCCAGACAGACAGGAAGTCAATGAATTGTATTTAAGTGTGCATTGCAGGACTGGCGGACTGTGCTTTAGGCAGTTTGAAGTATTCAAAAGCCAATGTAAGCAGAGATTTGGGACTTAGCGTTGATTTTCTATGTTCAGTGGCATAGCTAATTTTTAACATTTCCAGATAAAGAAAAATCTCTGGAGCAAGGTTTTCTATGTGTGATTGTTAGCAATTTTATTCAAACCTAACCTGCTTTGTACTAGACATAGCATATTTATTATTATTTTATTTTGTAAAGCAAAATATGCAACTTGTTACTGAAACGTGGAATGACTCCACCTACACTTACAAATGAAATCATTTTTTCCAGTCACCTAATTTATACTGTCAAATATGATATTTTCACTTATGACTTACTTTTAATTGACTGTGACTTCTAGTCTTACTACTAAGTTTATTTTATTCTCTTAAGAACATTAAATATAACCAAATGTCATACCTTCATGGAACTAAGACTCCAAAGACGTCTAGAGAGATTAAAAAGAGTTGCTTGCCAAAGTTTACGTGGAGAGTTAGTAGCAAAGCTGAATTTGTAACTTGATGTGCTAGACTCCAGTACTGAGATATTTCTGATATTCCATAATTCTGGCCATGTTTTTAAAAAATGTTGAACTAGATGAGGAGGAACAACCCATCTACGCTATTTTTGTCAAAAAAATTTTTAAAAATTAAAAAATTAACAAAAAATAAAAGATTGTCGATAGCAAATTGTAAAGAATATTACGATAGTAGTAATACTACTTTGTATATTGATAATACCTTAATTTTGAGATTAACACGATCTCATTTGGTGGTATAACATATGAAAGAAACCAAAAATGTTGGCCACAGAAGCCCAGTTTCCTGATTGCACACACCAATTAATTTATCAATAGCAACCTCAGAGTTTGTGCCATGTGTCAGACACTGTACTGGGTATGTAAAGTATACTATTTTAATTCCCTCTAACAGTATTCAAACATAGAATTTCCATTTTACGTTGAAATAAGACTCAGAAAAAAAATGTATGTCAGGATATTCAGCGGGACTGGACACTGTGAGGACCCAGTACTTTAGTTTTAGTTTTAGATAGGGTTAATGTTTTCTAGAAGAGCATTTTTTTTGGTCAAGCATTTTTGTACATTTAATGTTGACATGTGTTATTAAAATGATATATGCATTTAGGGACCCAAAACCATGAAACTGAATTCATGTTTAGAAGCTGGTATTATTGTTATATGAGAATAACATGTTTTTTGACATTCATTTATATGGTAACTATTAGGTACCTATTGTGTGCCAAGATCTATGTGAGATATGTTGTAGATCAGACAGACAGTAGTCTCTAGCATTACAGAATTTACAGTCTAGCATATGTTCCCACCAGTGTCCCATTAACTGGTAAATATTATAAAAGTGTAGAAATATGTTAAGTGGTGCCTAAGCCTTTTAGCTAATTATTTCTATGTAACTGAAAATTACTCTGTAGACTAGAAGCTAGTATCAAAGTAGTAATTGTTTAGTTGAATTGTGCCCCACCTTAAACTCTTTTGTTTAATGTAAGTTTTCTAGCTCACAAAAGGTACCTGACACGTAGCACCCCTATTTACTACCTGAATTCTCAAAAAAAAAAAAAGAAAAGAAAAGAAAAGAAAAAGAAAAAGAAAATAAGAGTGACAGATGAGCCTGTAATCCCAGCACTTTGGGAAGCGGACGCAAGAGGATTACCTGATCTCAGGGTTCAATACCAGCCTGAGCAACATGGCGAGACCTTGTCTCTACAATAAATAAAAAAATCAGTCAGGCATCGTGTCATATGCCTGCAGTTCCAGCTACTTGGAAGGCTGAGGTGGAAGGATCACCTGAGTCCAGCAGGTCCAGGTTAAGGTGGCCATGAGAGTGCCACTGCACTCCAGCCTAGGTGACAGATGAGACTCTGACTCAAGAAAAAAATAAAAAAGAATGGCAGATGAAATATCAAATATTACCTTTATAGCTAAAATTGTCCAAGTTGACAGACATGCTTAATGTCTTTAATGGAACTCCAGAATTAGGCAAATTAATCTACCTAGTCACAAGTTAAAATGAATCAGGGTTGATCCCTCTGAAGAGTTTCCCAGTAAGCAGCTTCCTCCCTAGAAAAAGAGGGTAAACTGAATAAGCCATGCACAGTTTATTCTTAGATTTGCTGATGTGACAAATCTCTTTATATCATTAGGGAGAAATGAGTAATGAAGCAGAGAAGCAAGGAATTAGGTGACTTGAGAACTCACTACAAGAACAAAACATCAAGAGTAGGGAAGATTCTTTCTCTTAGAAATGAATACTGAATAATGATATCAGTTAAAATAGCAAGTCATTTGAACGGGACAGTAATTTAAAGTTTTACATGTAATCATGTTGTAATATACTACTGAATCAAAGGTATTAAACATATTGTCAACATATTCTTTGTCTATAGATTATTTACTTTATAGATTATCCATAACCTATTTTTAAATCTCCAAGTATCTTTTTTATTTCTTTTCAACACACAATCCTATCTGATTAAAATGTCAGGCCTTGAAATAAAAAAAAACCAAAAAACTTGCATGTAAGTAAGTTCTTATCCTGCTTCTCACTAGTTATATCGCAGCTAGTTATATATCTTCTCTGGAGTTTTATTCTCATCTGTAAAAATGAAAGAGTACAACTTTACAATTCCTCAAATCCCTCATAACCCTCAAATTCTAGAATTATTTTTGCCCCCCTCAGGTGCAGTTGATATGTATCTAGGAAACAAAACCTAATCTTACATTTAGCTTAAGAAAAATATGAGTATTGAAGATAGCTGAGAGTCACTGCATCTCTCTCTCTCTTTAAACTTCTATGGCATTTATAATTTACAGCACACAATTTTTTACACATTATTATCTGAATTATTTCTTTGTTTCCTCTGCTTATTTTCTTTCCCAATAACAAAAAATTTGCTTTCATTACCTTGTTCCTAAGACCATCATTTATGATACTGCATATCATTGTTCTGGACCAATAGGAGTTATAATTAAAAGTGAATTTCTTCTCTGTTAGATCATTTAAAGATGTTTATTTCCAGGTACTTTTGTTTTCAAACTTAACTCTGATCCTCTGATTTTGTTTCTATTTTTAACAAGCTTATGTTCAAAATAGGAGTTTAATTATAGCACTAATAAATTTAATGCTGGTAAATAGGAAAACTGATGAAATTTTACATGATTGTACATGTTATTAACTAACATATAATGCTGAGTATTTGTATTCCTTTTAGTATATTATGTGTGTCCATGTATGTGCATAGGTAAATACCTAGCAGGTATATGTGTTTTTCTCCGGCTTAGAAGGATGCTAATTTAAGACTAACATTTCTTTGTTGTTGTTGATGTTGTAGAGATGAGGTCTTGCCAAGTTGCCCAGGCTGGTCTCAAACTCATGGGCTCAGACAATCCTCTCACCTCAGCCTCCCAAAGTGCTGGGATAATAGGTGTGAGCCACCACACCTGACTAAGACTATCATTTCAATGCCAGAAATACTGAATTATTATTTTTTAGGTTAGCAATTTACTACTATGTTTTTTCATAATCAAATGTAACATATGGTAATTTTGTCATTCTTAATTATGTATATATGATGATCTGGTATCTTTTAAAAGGTATGGTGTGGAGCCTCCTGGTTTGATAAAACTGGAAAAAGAGATTGAACAAGAAGAAACACTTTCTGCCCCTTCTCCTTCACCTTCTCCTTCATCCAAGTCTTCTGGGAAAAAGAGTACAGGAAACTTACTGGATGATGCAGTAAGTAAAGCCGGTCAGACTTTTTTTCCAGCAGTCCGTCTCTTTTGAACTACAAAGACATTTTGTGCAATCTCCTATCAGGTGAACCTCTACCTATTTCAATTTCCTTGACATTTATTTTCAGTCTCTAAGAGCAAGGTTGGACTTCTACGATTCATTTTGAAACCAAAAAGTGAGCCAGTCTTTTAAAATAAAATGTTTCTTAATTCTGCTGAACAGTATCTAGCATTTTAAAATAAGCTAACTTGCTGAAAATTGTTTAAGAAACACTAAAGCCTCAGTGTTGTTGGTCCAATATTTCTCCTTTTACAGATGAGAAGCATGAGGTAAAATATTTTGAGGATTTTTTTGTTTTGTTTTTCTGGAGCTATTTTTCATGGCTCTTTTATTTTTTTTTTTAAACCCTTTGTTTATAAAATAAATATAAAAACCTGACTTAGTAATTCAGCATACAATAAAAGAATCTATGCTTGATTCCTTGGAGTAGTTTTCTAAAAACTTTGGATGTATTTCATTTTAGATTCAGGGATCCATGTGCAGGTTTGTTATCTGGCACACATTGCATGATGGGTTGGGCTCTTATTGAACCTGTTACCAAAATTGTGAACATGGTACCTCATAGTTTTATTTATTTTATTTAATTATATTTATTTATTTGTTTTAACTTTTGTGTCCCTCCCTTCCTCTCTCTTTTAGGAATTCCCCATGTCTGTTATTCCCATCTTTTTTATCAGTGTGTACCCAGTGCTTAGCTCTCGCTTATAAGTGAGAATATGAGGTATTTGCCTTTCTGTTTCTGTGTTCATTGGCCTAGAATAATGGTACCCAGCTGCATCCATGTTGCAGCAAAGGCAATGATTGATTTTGTTCCTTTTTATGGCTATATAATATTCCATAATGTGTATGTACCACATTAAAAAAAAATCCAATCCACAGTTAATGTCACCTTGAGTTGGTTCCATGTTTTTCCCATTGTGACTATGCTGCAAGCTCAGATGTTTTTGGTAAAATGATGTATATTGCATTGCATATACCCCCAGTAGAGGAATTTCTGGGTCAGATGGTAAATCTATTTTTTCCCCCCTTTTTGAAATCTTCAAAATGTTTTCCACAGGGGTTGAACTAGCTTACATTTCCATTAATAGTGTATGGGCATTCCATTTGCTCCACAATCTTGCCAACACTTGTTGCTTTTTGGTTTATTAATGATAACCATTCTGACTGGTGTTAGATTGTATCTCATTGTAATTTTTATTTGCATTTCTCTGAGAAATATTCAAGTTGATAGACTATAGACTGCTGGCCAGATGAAAAAGAGAGAGAGGGAGAGAGGGAGAAAGGGCTGGGAAAGGGGGAGAGAGAAAGAGAGTGTGCGCATGCTCACAATTCCAAATAAATGAAATAACCATTCCCACAGATATACAACAGATTCTCAAAGATCAGTATCAGCATCTGTATATGTATAAACTACAAAATCTAGAGGAGATAGATAAATTCCCAGAAACACACATCTTCCCAAGATTGAAACAGGAAGAAACTGTAACCTTGACTAAACAAATAAGTCACTAAATTGAGTCAGCCATATAAAACCTATCAATCAAAAAAAGTTTTAGTCCAGTTGAATTCACAGCCAGATTCTTTCAGACATACAAGGAAGAGCTAGTACCAATTCTACTGAAGCTATTTCAAAAACATTGAGGAGATGCAACTCCTCACTAACTCATTTTATGAAACCAATATCACCCTGATTCCCAAATCTGGTGAAGACACAACAAAGAAAGAAAACTACAGGCTGACATCCCTGATAAACATAGATACAAAAATCCTCAACAAAATATTAGCTAGCCACATTTAATAGGATGCCACAAAGATCATTCACATGATCAGGTGGGCTTTATTCTTGGAATGCAAGGTTGGTTCAACATATGCAACTCAATAAAAGTGATAGACTACATAAACAGAATTAAGAACAAGAACCACATGGTCATTTCAGTGGAGGCAGAAAAAACATTTGATAAAATCCATCATCCCTTTATGATAAAAACCCTTAGCTACCTCGGCATTAAAGCAATATATCTCAAAATAATAAGTACCATCACCACAAACCCACAATTGACATCATACTGAATGAGCAAAATTAGGAAGCATTGTTCTTAAGAACTGGAACAAGTCAAGGATGTCCATTCTCACCACTCCTATTTAACATGATACTAGAAGTTCTAGCCAGAACAATCAAGTAGAAAATGAGGAAATAAAATTATCTCTCTTTACATACAATATTATTCTATATCTAGAAAACACTAAAGATGTCACCAAAAGATTCCTAGACCAGAAAAGTGACTTTAGTAACATCTCAGGATACAAACTCAATGTTCAAAAATTAGTAGCAATTCTACACCACTAATATTCAACCTGAGAACAGAATCAAGAACACAGTCCTATTTACAATACACACACACACACACACACACACACACACACACACACACACACCTGGGAATACATCTTACTAAGAAGTTGAAAGATATATATAAACACTGCTGAAAAAAAAATCAAAAAAATGGAAAAACATCCAATGCTAATGGATTGGGAGACTTGATATTGTTAAAATGGCCATACTATGCGAAGTAATGTACATACTCAATGCAATTCATATCAAACTATCAGCATAATTTATTATTGAAAAAGCAATTCTTAAATTTTTATGGAAGAAAAAAAGAGCCTGAGTAGCTAAAGCAATACAAAAAATCATAGGCATCACATTACTGGACTTCAAATTTTACTACAAGGATATAGTAACCAAAAATTCAGTACTGGTACAGAAATAGTCACATAGACCAATGGAACAGACTAGAAAAGCCAGAAATCAAACTGCTGACTTACAACCAACTCATCTTTGACCATGTTGACAAAAATAAACATTGGGAAAATGACACCCTATTCAATAAATTTTCTGAATACATTGGCTAACGATACACAGAAGAATGAAGCTAGACCCATACTTCCCCTCCATATGCAAAATTAACGCAAGATGGATTAAAAACTTAAATGCAAAACCTCAAACTTTAAAACTCCTGGAAGAAATTCCAGGAAATACTCTTCTGAACATTGGCCTAGGTAGTGCACTTATGTCCAAGTCCTCAAAAAAGAAATGCAGCAAAACCAGAAATGAACAAGTGGGATCTAATCAAACTAAGAACTTCTGCATGAAGTTCTGCATGAAAAGAACTTCTGCATGAAAAGAAACTATCAATGGAGCAAACAGACAATCTACAGAATAGGAGAAAATATTTGCGAACTATGTATCCCACAAAGGGCTGATAACCAGAGTTAAAGAAACTTAAAAGCATCCAAGAGAAAAAAAAAATTACTCTATTAAAAAGTGAGCAGAGGAATGTTAAAGAAGGGAAATTAAACATGTGATAGAGAAAATAACAATCCTTTAGGAACTGCCTGTTGGCCGGGTTCGGTAGCTCAGCCTGTAATCCCAGTGCTTTGGGAGGCCGAGGTGAGTGGATTACCTGAGCCTTCAGGGTTCAAGACCCGCCTGGGCAACTTGGCGAGACCTCATCTCTACAATAAATAAAAAATTAGCCGGGCATGGTAGCGTGAGCCTGTAGTTCCAGTTACTTGGAAGGTGAGGCAGAAGGATCACCGGAGTCCAGCAGGTCAAGGCTGCAGTGGCCGGGAGCAGCCACTGCACTCCAGTCTGGGTGACAGAGTGAGACTCCAACTCAAAAAACAAAACAAAAACAAAAACAAAAAAAACCCTGCCTGTTATAATTCAAGGTCTAACATTGTTTTTCAAGTGCTCTCATACCTGAAAGGCAGGTTTCTTATTGTGAAAATGGAAACATAGAAGTGGAGTAACCTGCTGAGGGGAGGAGAGAAACTGAGTTTCCAACACAGTTTGTCTAACTCTCCAAGGAACCTCTACCAAGCAGGGTCCTTGAATCACAATTTTTTGGCAGTTAGAAAATATTTTAATGATGCCCTCAGAATCACAGAAAACAGTATCTAGATATCACAGAAACTGATTGAACAGAGTGAATTAAAACTCTGAGATATCAGTTGTCTGTTAAGTAGTTCTTGGTTTTGATAAGTAGTGTGCTTGAGTATGTATATGCATATGCCTCCTTACACATTTATTTTAAGTGAAAATGTAAAAAAAATATAATAAAGGGGAGAAATTTTGGATGATTGGCATGTTGTTTATGTGATGTTTGCGTTCATGGAGTTGGAGCTGCTTATGAATTTAGTAGAAAATGATAATGCCAGAGGTATTAGAATGACATACGTTTCATATACATGGAGAAAGTCCTTAGAAGCTAGCACCAACCCTGATGCCAGCTGTAAAAATAGGCAGGACTGAAATGAACTGTTGACCAGTGGCTAGGGGTTTCTTTCTCTAGGGTCTGAGCTGAAAAGAGTTGGGAACATGGCTGATTGACACTATGGGATGCAGAAAAACAGATTTCTACATTTTAAAAAAACTTTTCTTCATGTGACACTATAAACTATATTGCAGTATTAGCTAAGCAGAAATATAACAATTTGTCTGATAGATTAAGAACTCTCATATCTGTTAAGGGCAACACACTTAAAGGTATCTTCACTAGTCCAGTTTAGTTTCTTTTGTATAACACTTCAGTCACTCAAGACCTCAAAAAAGAATAGGTAGTGGACTTGAATTTAATGCTACCTAAAATGATTTTAAAATTACATGACTGTCTTAAAGGATTAATCATATGCTTTGCTTTTCATAGTATGTCACTTTTTATTTTGTCAAGGAATTGAATAACATTAATCATAGATAATGGGGCATTTTGTGTGTATTGATGAGAACAATTTTTCCTCTGTCTCAATTATACTTTTTTATTAGACTTACTTTACAGTAAAATGTTCCTTTAGTTTTTTTTCCTGATAGTATGTTTCTCTGGGACAACCATACTTCCTCTTAATCCTTTTCCTCCTAGCTATCACCTCCATTCATTTTCTTTAATACCTTATAGGTAGGGTTCCAGACCACTGAAGAGTAGCTGGTTAAAGTCACCCTTAACCTCTTATTGAATGAATTACTGAATCAAATAAAGTTATTTGGTCCTGAATTATGAGAACTCCTCCTGGCATTTGATACTGTTGACCTCACCAATCTTGAAGTTCACCTCTACAACTATTACTGCTACCAGAAAGATCAAACCAAATGTAATTTGGATTTCATTAAAATTACATAGGGTTGTCTAAAACATCCAGAATAAAGCCAAAGCTAATCAGTCACATTACCCATAGCCCTCCACATTCTGGCCCACTGCATGTTTTCCTACAATTTTGCTTTCTGGATTAGTCTCTGGCACTTTGATGCTACCATTTTGTCTTCCTCCCCTTGCTTCTGCCTACTAACCTTTTAAATCTGCTTTTAAACACCATTTTACCTTTTAAAATTTAAGTTGCGTTACCTCCTATATAAAGATTTTCTTAGCATCTCTCATTCCAGGTAAGCTTGATGATTTATTCCTTTGGTGCCTCATGTATTTGTGTATGTTTACCAAGGCATTTACCTTATTGGGAATAAATATCCATTCTTCACAAGGTGCAGAACTTGCTCTCAAAGGCAAGGGCCATATTTTATTAATCTGTATCTAGTACCTTGTTTGCTTGGTAAATTATCATTGTAGGTAATTAAAACAAAAAACCCTTCTCTTTGATTCTATTTATGCAAATTGGCCATGTATTAGGGAAATACATGCACTTTTTTTTCATTTCTGCTGTAGCTTTGCAGAGGGAGGAAATGCTTACACTTGAAACTATGCATGTAAGACTGGGAAAAGCAGGTAGAATGGTTTTCTCCTATCACCAGCTTATCCCATATCTGGCTATTCTGTATCCTTGAGCAGAGGAAAAAAATGAAAGGCAGCAAGAAGGTGGTGAAAAAACCTATTAAAGGGATTGGAGTTTTACCAACACTTCAATCCAGAAAAAGAGAGTGAAAGACTTTCTATATAACAACAAGTAGAGTCAATACATAAATTCCCTACTTCAAGTTATATTCTCTCAACTGGAAACAGTGAAGGGATTTCATGAGAGCTTTAAACCCTCTTTAACCTTTTCCAGGGTTTTGGGAACATAACCATTAATTTAATTAAGAGGTCTTAATTGATTGTAGGAAGTATGCAAAATGTATATCTCTGTATCTTTGCCAGAGAGAATACTATACTCTGAAAGTCTTTAGACTTGCATTTTCAAGAATATTTAATCAAACACACCACCAATACCCACTGGGGAGAGAAATTGCGTGGTTAGGTTAGCTTGAGAAATACAGCTTACTATAGGCCCTGCTAGAATTTGGCAATACACTTTGACACATCAAAGGTTCTGGTAAGTTCCAGTATAAGATCTTGTTTAACCTGGAATTTTCCAACCTTATTTGACGCCAGAAGTCTCTTATAGTTCCCCTTCATTCTACATTGGGGAAAATTGAAGTGAACTATTTGCATTCTTTGACAGTTTTTCACTGAAGTGGTTTATTTCGGGAACAGTAGAGCAGACAGAAAAGTAATTTGAGCCTCACTAATGGTTTACATCAGAGCTTCATATATGTAATATGAAAAGTTAATTGTTCCTGTGGCAACTACTTCACTGCATGTGAGGTATACACTGTATAACAGTTGGGAGTTGAAATTGACATACCCCAACATGAGCTTTAAAATAGGGATATAAAATAGAGATTGCTTGCAAAGTTTCTGTGTTTAGCTAATAATATTGGCTATATTTTACTCTGCAAATAAAGCTATTATCTGCAACCTCATTTAAAAAAAGGAAGAGAAAGAATAGGAGCAAAAGAAGAAAAAAGAAAAAGAACCAAATTAAAAAAAAGAACAAAAAGAGGAATGCAAAAACAAGCATACCTGTGTTAAGATATTATATTCTGGTGAACAGTTTCAACAAAAATTGACAATATTGAAGCCTTCAATGTTTCTTCACATTTTTTTGTTTGATACTTAGGGAAATAGTGAAATAAAAATAGGTGACTCACTATGTGGATAATACATCCCACCTTCTTTAATCAAGATATCATGAAAGAAACACAGTGGAGTCTATTCAGATTAATTTATTCAACAGATGTCCTGATAGAATGATTCAGCTGTGATAAAACAGTGGGGTCAGGTTTAGTTCTCCTCTTCTCTTTCCCTGGTGTTGAGCTAGTTCCCACACAATGCGTTGAATACAATTCTAAGAAACCATTCTTACTTTCTTCCGCTTCTCCATCAACTTCCTAGTCTGGGGATGAGAGATAGTATAATTCTGAGTAATCAGGCTCCTCTTGAAATCCCATTTCAGCAGAAAACTGTCTGGATTTCTAGCCAAAAACAGAATACCTGCCAGACTGACTTATCCCAAGGTAACGTAAGAAGCGCAGATGTCATCAGTCACTGGTTACTTAACAATATACTTCCACTGCCCCCAGTCTGGCCTCATCTCTTCCATTTCTGCTTCCACCTCTTACAAAACGACAAAAAGGTCCTTAATTTTTTTTTAAATCAATTTCTTTTTCAAAACTAGGAAGGCATTAGAGAAGGGCAGGCCACTTGAGAAAATGTTGCTTGTATTTTACTTCATTTGATACCAACAGTGCCTGGGTTTCATTTAAGAACTCTGCAAGATAGAAATACTTTCCATTTGGACTTGTGATTACCATTTCTTGGCAGAGGAACCACTTGAACATCAATTTACTGTTTGTTCAATTACTGTGTGGCAGCAAAATTGTGTTAAGCACGATCCTCCTGAAGTTCGGGCCTCACACCGTGTCCTCTTTTGACATCATTTGTCTGATTTTCTTCTGGAGAATCAAAGCCCTCCTCACCACCCCCCCATCCTTGATTTTCTTCTGGAAGCTCTTACTTGCAGTGATAAGGAAAACTCTACCACCTCTAGCGATGACATATGTTAAATATATGTTATAAACATAGAGAAAGAGATTCACATAGAAAAACACTGAAAACAGCACAGACTCATACATACACATTCTTTGGGCTTATGATATCACCCCCACAGCAGAATGTGGTTCCGCGTTATTGGATGGGAATGACATGACTGTTACCCAACTTTTGTGCATCTTATTTTGTTATCACCATCCCACTCGGGAATAACCTTTTAAGAAAATCTCTAGGAAGAGAAGTCTATTAATACTGGAGTGGAAGTATCTCTGCTCCAATTAAATAATATGATGGGGGAAGCTCAGAAGTCAAAATCATGGACTTAATCACTAACTGATGCTTGGCAGATTCCTCACTTTTTCAGTGAAAGCCATCTTAGAGAGCCTTTGAATCTAGTTTTATTCAGCATCACTAATTTCCCCGTGTCCTGGATGGATCCATGCTCTTATTTCCCTATTCATTGATTTATTCAACATGCAGTTCTTGCCTGCTCTTCTGTTTCAGGTGAAACGAATTTCTGAAGATCCTCCTTGCAAATGCCCGAACAAGTTCTGTGTGGAGCGGCTCTCCCAAGGAAGATACCGAGTGGGAGAAAAGATCCTTTTCATTAGGGTAAAGTTTTTCTTTTCATTTATTATTTGGTCTTTATGGGGGATATTAAGAATTGAAGGTTACCGGGTAAATATCACAGGTAACTAAGCAGGAACTTCCTTGTTGTGCTCACAGTGGATTAAAGACACAAGGGATGCATATTTTTTTAAAAAAGTAGCCTGCATTAAGATGTACCACTGAGGGCTAAATAGATAGAACTGTCTGTCTCTTTTTATATGTACATAAACACATACTCACCAAAGAGAGCAAAGGGGATGTAGGAGACTTTCACGGGTGGCCTATTTTGCTAATAATTAAAATAACTCAATTTTAAAAATTAAGTTTGTGACCTTTGTTGAGACTAACAGCTCTTTTGTAAAATAAATAAACAGTACTGATGTGTTCCTAGAAATCTGCCTTTGATACATAAAATTATTTTTTCTGCTTTATATTTTAGTCATTTCTTAAAGAAGGGAGGTCCTGATTTAAAAAAAAAAAAAAGTTATTCTCATTTGAGTTAGTTAAAAATATCTTGCTTGTTATTTTGTAGAGCAAAATGATTTGAATGTATACATCGAGTACAATTGATGCACATTTTTACGATACTCAAATAAGTGATTGCTATCTTGAAATTTTGCCAGTGTACAGTTTCCTTAATTTCTAATTTTGACTGAAACTTTCTGTATCACAGGTCTTTTTTTTTTTAAAGGCTCTGCACCATGTAATTGAAGAAAAGTTTAATAATAATTTAGCTTTAAAATACAGTGCCAATCATTTTGTATCTTAAACCAATTTTAGGTCAATGTTTGCTGATGTGTGTGTTTGTTTTTTCAATTCCCAGGAATTAATTGCTATTCTACTTTGGGATGGCAACAAAAGGGATATAACAATATGTTATTATTAGGGGTTTGAGAACAAATCTGGATGAATGGCCTCACAAGGAAGGCAATTGCCTGAGTTGCTTATTGTTCTTTTGTTCTTTATTGCAAGGATAACATGCGTTGTTTTTAAATTAAGGCCAGGCTGCCTGCTTTCACTTGAGTGCATTAAATAATAGTAGTCTAGAATCTCCACAGATGTGTTTAAATTTTACCCAGTTGACCTTTCTCAGTTGAGAAACAGTTTCCTTTATAATATTGTCCTAGAGCTCAGAATCAAAACATAGGAGTTTATTTGTTTAAAAAATCATTCCTTTTTATAATAGGTGTTTTATTAATACATTTTATGATAATACATTAGAGTTCAGGCATGGTGGCTCATGCCTGAAATTCCAGCACTTTGGGAGGCTGAGAAAGAAGGATCACTTGAGCCTAAGAGTTCCAGACCAGCCTAGGAAACATAGTGAGACCCTATCCCTGCAAAAAGGCATGGTGGTAGGTGCCTCTAGTCCTAGCTACTCTGGAGGCTGAGCTGGAAGATTGCCTGAGCCCATGGTCAAGGCTGTGATAAGCTGTGATTGTGCCGCTGCGCTCCAGTCTGGGCAACAGAGTGAGATCCCAATTCAAAAAAATAAAATAAAATAAATAAAATAGTATATTAGATACTTCTCCCTCTAATGTAGCCTTATGTCTTCAGGCAAAAATGTATATTGCATATGTTTATTTGTGTCTGATGTTTTACGTTTAGTCACTTATCAAATAATTTCAGATTTAAATTTATAAATCATATGTTTTATAACATTTTAATACATAAGTTTTTGATATTCCATTTTTCTTTTCAGGAAATATTTTTCTTTTGGTAAAATCTATTCATGTATTGTTTATAGAGAAACTGAGATTTGCTTTACAAAAAAATGCATCATATTCCTTAATGATGGCATTTTAATTTGATATCAATTAATTCATAAGAACATATTGAGCACACTCAGTGTCATGCTTCTTGATGTATCGGGTTAGCCTGCAATGGGAGAGTTAATTGTGATGTGTTTATTCACTGATTAGTCCAGCAAGTGATGCCATCAAGCTATTATGATGTGTTTTAGAACAGTGTTTTAATGTTTTTTAATCATTTACTTTTTAAATTTTTGCATTGGCTACCTGTAATTTCACTATTTTTATGACAGATTTCACTTGAAAATAAATCCTTAAAAAGCTTAATTTTTAAAAGAAAAATTCCTATCACTGCCTAAATTGGAAACCAAAACTATTTGTCAAAACAAAGGGAAAAGATCCTTGAACATATATTGATTGAAATACCTATCCTTTGGCTTGTCATAAGTCTACTCTGCTCTGATGGAGTAAAGTGATTCTAAAAAAGTTTTATCTCCTTGTCTCTAATTATCCCTAGAGGCTTAAAAACTAAAATTTCATAGGCAGATCACATGTGACTTGCATTGCATATTTTTTCCTAGTTTCTGCTCCATGTTAAATGGACAAACTAAGAATGTCTCACTGATGTGTACATACTTTTGCTAGTGCTTTCAATTTGTGGTGCAGATTGTATTTAATTGATTGTTATTCAGCTCTAACTCTTAGTAAGGACCTGGCAGTTATTACTCAAAACATCTCAGAGGTATTGAATTGGTTTTCAAATGATCAAATGGCTGTCACTGCTAATATTTTAACTGTGTTTCTCTGAACACTTAGATTAAGTAATAAGTGCTTGTAGTGACGCTGTCCCACACACTAGGTGAATGATCACCTCACAACGTCTTCATTACGATTCTACATTTCTTTAGTTTGCACTTTTAACATGAGCGTACTTTAAATTTTGTCACATCTTTTTTGAAATTGCTTAATATGGTCATATTTACTTGGCTGTGTTTTTGTATATTTTCTATAAAATATACAAACAATGAAATGCACATGGGTCTTAACATCTACCCCCTAGTTTTCTGTTCATCCTGAGAGCATCAGTGTCTTCATATGGGCATAATTAACCTGTCCAATATAAAGAACCATTCAGTGTCACTCCAGGCTAATAAAATTAAGGGTCACTTAAGGCTAACCTTTACTTAAAGATAACATAATTACCAAAACACTAACTCCAAGATAATTATCCCTTAGCAAGCCATAAATACAAGATTCTCCTTTAAGTATCTAACACACTTACTCTTGACTTACTCTTCTCAATGTAAGCCAGAGTTAATAATTTCAGTGCTAAGTACCTTCCAAAGATGCTGACAACACCCACTTTATTTGTTTTTATGTTCATGTGCACATACGAACATATATATTTTCTTTATACATTCAAACAGATACAAAAACAGCAAATAAGAATAAAAAAATGTAAGAATGTATACAGATTTCAAAGTAAAAACCAGGAAGACATTGTCTGCAGATAATGTCTTTGTAAAGCTTACGTCTTGTCTGTGGATTTTTAGAAACCAATGCATGAATAGATATTTCCAATACATGGCTATTTAATGCATATTTATATAGTTGCATCTGTATGCTTATGTCAACATGCTTGTTTATTTGCATATATCTCCATTTACAGGTGGAGGATTAATCGCTACCCAAATATAAAGAATCTTTTAGTTCTAGAAAAAAACCCTCTGAGGTTTTTGACTGTGATTTTTAGACAAACATGGTAATCATCCCCTGCCAAATGGAAATTTCCTTGTTTCTAGCTTACCAAAAATAATTTCTCAAAGGCAGATTTTTTTCCCCTGTACCTTCCAATGAACAACATTGTTTTTTGAACTATCAAATGCAGCTAATTTGTATCTATATTGTGCAGATGCAAATTTACTCTTCTTCAAGGTATAAATATTTCAGTTATTTTTCAGTGACTTTTGAATTTGGATAGTGATGATAAAACCTCCTTGCTGATTTCTATGGTAACAGAGATTTGGATTATTCCCACTTGACCATGATACGTATCTTTGAAATGTAAATAGTTGAATCTCAGGACTAATGTCTTGATTTCAGAGAGAAGGAAAGTAAGAGTTTTTTCTTCTTCTTTTGTTTATTCAATCAGTCGGTGAGCTTGTAGAAAGAGACATTAGAAATATGACTTAGAAACAATAAAAATGTCTGTACTATTTAACTTAACCCTAATTTAATGACTGCATTTGAAGTAAATTCTCCAACAGTGATTTTTAAAGTTGTCCTTAAATGAGCAGTATCAGTGTCATCTGGAAACTTGTTAGAAATGCAAATTAGTGGACCTTCCCCCAAATCTGGTTAATCAGAAACTCTGAGGGTAGGGCCTAATCACCTGTGTTTTAATAAGTCCTCCAGGTGTTTCTGATGTACGGTGGAGTTTGAAAACCACTTACATTTAGAAAGAAATAACTTTATAGAGAAAGAGATTTGTTTTACCAACAACACAGTAGGAAGTTATTTGCATATCTGATCATGAAAGAATGTTAGCATTCTGGTACTAAAAATTAACAGTGTCTTGTGGAGAGAAAATACTTAAAATATAACATTAAATGGAAAATACAGACTTTTAGATTATATTTACATATAAAATGGCTTGGTGTAGAAATACTATATAATTATGATTAGACTTGAATTAAACAGGAATAAGTGAAAGATAGTTTTTAATTGTTGAGGACATAGAATTATGAGTGAGCAAGTGTCTTCTGCTTTCATTTATGAAGATGATATTTTAAAAATATGAACTCTTTAAGAGAAGCCAGCACCCTGGCACAAATTTGAAAATAAATAAAAAACCCTCTGAAAATTGTCAGATTAATTAGTGGACTGCTCATTTTATGGCCTTCTGCTAAGCTTGCCAGCTTCTGGAAAAGTTTAGGGAGGACTATTGGAGCCATGGTATTATTCAGACTAGGAGAATTTCACATTTTGTTGTGAATTTGTAGCAAGATAAAGCTCTTACATTTCCTTATCTTCTTAACTATTTTGTCTCCCCATTTTAAAAACTGATATTATTTTGGATTAACATTAGGAAACACGCAAACTTGTACCTACTATCTGGATAATGTGCTAACTCTTTATGGGACCCATCAGAGATCCACTCACTGTTTTCTCTCTAATAATAATTAAAGCTTTAGCCATTTGAATTGCTATTTCTTTAAGGCTCAGTTTTCAGTGACATAAAAATAACTTAATATGATATGTTGATTTGTGCTAATACATGAAATGGATGCAAATGGTCCTAATGAGTAGAACATCTGTGGGGTAAGATCTTTACACTTAACAAAATTGTTGCTCAGATGTTCTGTGACTAGAACTTTCTGGCAAAACAGCAGCCAGTAGGGTTATATGTTGTAAGGTAGTTGATGTACTACTTGCTTTGGTCTCTAATGTGATGAATACTCTTTTTTTTGTTTTTTGTTTGTTTGTTTGTTTTTACTTAATTGCAATTTACCACTACCTTGACATTGTTCTTTAGTGTTGTTCAATGTGTGTTTCAAAGAATATAGTTTCAGAAGCTGTTCAAAGATATTATTTATAAAGAAAAGTTAACATTGGTAAAGTGTTTAAACAGGTTTCTTTAACTGCTATTATTACAAATAATTGATTTTGTTCGCCTCTATCTGAACACATGACATATCTCATTATAACCCCTCATCCCAGTGTGAAAAATACTGTGACCTTTCCCATTTTACACATGAGGAAGCTGAGACATGGGTGAGTAACTTCCTAAAGCTAAAAGCGAATATGAGCATTGGAAGTCGGGATCAAACCCTGCAGCCTAACTTCTGAATTTACACTCCTTACCACTAATCAATGCTAATTTCTTTACCTGGAAGTTCTTGGAGAGTCACTAAGGTGATTTGTAAGCTACTAGAGAGAAATGGACTGTGTATCACTCCCCCAATTTATTTAACCACAGTAATGGTCTCACTCCCACCTTTCCCCACACCCTTCCCCTCAGAGCATCATCATGTGCTAGGAAGTCATAAAAACATATTTTGGGAAAAATATTATTAATCAAAGCAAGTTTAAATAATTTGTAACATAGAATTATATTAAAATGACAGTTTTCTACATCTTGCCACAGTTAAAACCCATGTATTTTAAGGTACTCAAGAATATTGAATTTATGCTCATTTTTGCCTTCAAGTTCCATTTGGAGATGAATTTCAAGGACATGACTGGAAAACCTTTAAAAGAAAGACAATTGAAATTTAATAAAAATAAAATAAAATTTAATAAAATTTGTACCAGACATCTTCTTATCTATTTTATATACATTATCTTACAGAATTCTCTCTGCCCTACAGCTAGGAAATAATTTTTCTCCTTTTGTTACATGTAAAAAATAAAGTCTTAGAGAGGCTAAGTTCTGAAGTAACTATTATAATAAATAAAAGTCAAGTCCTGACTCTCAGGAGTATAACACATTTCACTCCAAACTGTTTCCTGTGGCATGCACATTAAATGCAAATATTTTATTTACAGGACTAGTCCTCTAAAAACCATCAGGACATTTTAAAAATATACTTAAGACTCAACTATAGTAAAGTAACTTTATGCCATTTTTACTTTTAAAATATTCAGAATAAAAAGGATACTTCACTTGCAAAATCAGGGCCTTATGTAAAGAAAGGGATATCATGTGTTTGCCTGATTGTACTATGATGGTGATAAAAATTATAACAACTTTTTTAGTGTTAACTGTGTTAGGTGCTGTTCAAAATGCTTTATGTGGTCTATCTCATGTAGTAAGCAAAACTAATTAGAACCCTATCATTATGAGATATATTATTTTCTGTCCTGATATCTTTTTAATAGAAGTCAGAAGCTAATTCTCTCATATTGCCAGTATGGTTTGGTTGAGTCTTTTCTTGCTAAGTGTTGATATTTTAAAAATGAATTAGTATTATTTCAAAACATTTTCATAAATGACTTCACGGTTGGGTAAAATCACATGACATACCAGGCTAACTCTCTAATGGTTCAGGCTATTTTTCCAGTCTAGGAACTAAGAGTTCTTAAGAGGCCTCAAGAAAAGACAATGAATAATTTAATTGGAAATCAGCAAAGGGATTTGAAGTGTTATGGAGTTACCTTCTTCACACTACTTTTAAATTAAATCATCACAGATCAATAGAAAGGTCACACACATTGTTATTGACTCTGTAATTTTTTTCCTTAGCATAAAAATTCTTCAGAATTATGCCTGTGTGGTAAAAATCCACTCACTGAAACCCAGCCAGAGAGGCACAAGAGCTCTGTTACTATAGCAACTGAACTTGGCAATGTCTTCTGGGACTTGCTCTAAGGGAAGGTCCATGATAGTGAGTGATAGTACATTCTTTTCTGCTTTTATGACACATATTGGTTTACTGTGAGTAAAATGTAGCGTGATTCAAATTTCATACCTTTTCTGTTGATGAAAAATGGGTTGTGTGTAAAAATATGCAAAGAAGTTTTAAATGAATAACAAGGAGATTAAAACCTCCATTTATCATAGAGGAAACATTGCAGAAGCAGCCATTACTCCACAGCTGAAAGTCAAAAATTCATTTTCTGAAAAATGTATGCATATAGAAACCCTTCATTTAATTTAGCAGTTTATGAGAGCAGTGATTTTATTGCAAAGCTATGTAATGGCTTATATTTATTTCTATGGAACAAACATCAGAAGATGTATATAAAATCTCAGATAAGAGTTATAGTGCTCTAATCCAGGGTAAGAAAAATATGACTGTTATTCATACATGAATATTTCCAAAATTAGTCCCTTTCTTTGCCCAACTGCCTCAAAACTGATCACTAATTCAGAAAAAGCAAGCAATACCATTTAAAATGTATTCAAATGCTTTCATTTTAATTTTTAAATTCTGTTTTATAATGTGTTTGCCTCACTAAAGACATTTTTGTCATTTATTCATGTTCACTGAGACTGAGATAATAACATGGATGTAAATTATACTTTGGTAAAACATCCCTCAAAGATTTTGCAAATATTAATAAATCCCCATAATACCTTCTTTTTGAAAAAGGCATATATCTTGGATAAATGCAAAATAAATAATGACTAACCATTTCTGTAAAGACTTCAGCTAATGGGGTGTTTTCTTTCTAGAGAGTTATCTTTGGGGTTGAAATCATTTAAATATTAAAAAACCCTTAAACTGGACTTTGTTCAAGATTGCAACCGAGACTATATCCATTTGACACCACTCTTAAAAGTAAGAAAGACAATGTAATTTGATATTTGTGACAGGACTGGAAAGAATAGCTAATATATCTGGGCAGTGTTCTATGTTAAGTCAGATAATTAATTCTTCCCCTGACTTCTTAAGAGATATACAAATGCGAAAAATAATAAATAAATGAGAGCTCAAAATGAAAAATTATTCTTCCCTGAAAATTTGTCACTACTGGCCATTTAGCAGTGAGTAGATTCTTTTTTTAACTGTATCTACTTTTACCTAACCCAGTAAGTATTCATCCTCATTTCCAACTGAGTTAGCAAGACTTGCCATGATTTTAAATTGTGCAATATATATTCAACCTTACTTCAGCTGGAATAATTTTGTTTTGCCATTATGCTGCATATAGAATAAATGAGCAACTTTTTTCCCTAACCACAAATCAGCATTATAAAAACCTAAGCAAACATTAGATCAAATGACTTCATTGAATGAATGCCTAGCTTCTATAATAGGCATTCTCAATTTCTGCATTGCTATGGCCTTCCTGTCATTGAGATAGATGTGTTACATATATGTATATGTCTTATATACTAATACATTGTTGATGTATATATGTATATATAAATGTGTGTGTGTGTGTGTGTGTGTGTGTGTGTGTGTGTGTAGTGAAAAGCAGTAATATTTTAGATAATTGAATTAGTCTAGTGCTTTGGCATTTTAATTGATTTTAAAGAGATCATAGGTCGATTTTCTGTGCCTAAAAATTAAATCCCTAGTCAACAATTTGGTGAGAAAAAATAAATATTTTTTGTTCTACATTTATCTCTCTATATATTATTTAACACTCACTGAATGCTTTGTGTATCAGGTATCATTCAAAGTGTTTTCCTTGGATTCCTCTTTTTTCAGTCCTCCCAACTCTTTGATGTAGGCACTATTAATATCCTCATGTTAACAATAAAGACACTAAGCATTAGAGAGTTAACTACTTGTTCAAGATCACGCAGCTAGTAAGTTTCAAAGTCTTTGTTTGCATTTAACACTGCTGACTGCAGGGTACATAGTTTTAACCATATGGTATTCATTCCATTTCAGACCATCTAATTTTTCGCAAGTCATTTTGTAAATATCACTGGTCAACATTGTAACATCCATTAGTAATTTGCCACACTTGATATGTAGCTCTTAGTTTGCTTGTTCCTTTATCTATATGCTTTGGCAAATTATGGAATTTAACAGCTAATTTCTGTTGAAGAATAAGAAGGCAGCCACGAAATGGAGTCTTATAAAACAGACACAACAACCAGACAAACAAAAATTGAAAAGCCAAACTTTGCAATATGAAAGAGATTTATTCTGAGCCAATTGTCAGTGACCACGACCTAGGGTACAGACTCAGAAGATCCTGAGAACACGTGTCCAACATGTTTACAACTTGATTGTTTACATTTTTGGGAGACAGACGTTTGCAGACATGGACATAAATCAATACATATAAGGCACACATTGGTTCAACCCAGAAAGGCAGGACATCTCAAAGTGTGAAATTCTCTAGGTCATGGGAGATTCGAAGATTTTCTGATTAGCAATTGGCTGAAAGAGTTAAGCTCCGTTTAAAAAATAGGAAGCCAATAGAAAGAAATGTATGAGTTATGATAAGAAGGGTTATGAAAGCCAAGGTTTTTGTTATGTAGAAAAAGCCATAGAGTTCCTCATTTATATGATGGAATATTATACAACCATAAAGAATAGCAAAATCATGAACTTTGCAGCAACCTGAATAGAATTAGAGTCTATAATACTCAGTGATTTATCACAGAAACAAAGATCTGAGTACCACATGTACTCACTCATAAGTAGACCGTGAATATTTATCATAGTACTATAAGGAAAGGATTGGCAGTAGTGAGACACTGCTGGTGGGGAGGGCACATAACATTAATAAGGGTACTAAACTTTACCTGTACGATGACCACTTATGTACCTAATCCTGAATTGTACCCATGTCTTAAAAAAAAAGTAGCAGCCTTCAATGATAATATGTAAATGTCATAATCATAATAGGTGCCAGACTCTTCCTAGGAATGAAGATTTTCTACAGATGCAAATTTCTCCAAGAGATGGCTTACAGGCCATTCCAAAATATATCAAATAGATATATTTTAGGGTAACATATTTTTATTTCCTTTAAGGCCTCCTAGCATGTAATGCTATACAAGAGTCGAGTAGGAATTTGGTATCTTATTGCGACAAAGTCTATTTTGTCAGTCTTATAATCTCTATTTTAATGTTAACACTACTCAGTTGTGCCTAAACTCCAAAAGGAAGAGGGTAGAATGATGCATGCCCAACTTCCTTTCTCATCATAGCCTGTAATTTAGGTTTTTGAGTTTTCCTTTGCCTGGAAGGAAAGTTGATGGGGAAGCTTAGAATTTTATTTTTGGCTTACAGGTTTTCACAGTGTTCAATATGCTTATTGATTTTTTTCCAGTGTATTGACCACATTTGAAAAGCCTTCCACAAGTAAAAATTTATCCTAGGAATGAATAAATTAAGTAACATTCACAATTTAATACAATGATAAAATTTTGTTGATGGTCTTTGCTCAGTTAAGATTAAATCATCTCAATTTGATTAGGTATGGAATAAAAGTATGGAATGATTTTCTGAATATTCTGTGGTGGAGCAAGGAGGTTAAGTTGCCTTTTGTACCTTCGTATACTTTCATTAAAAGTCTAAATTAAACCTGTGACTAAGTGTGAACAGAAAACTTGTGCATAGCAACTAGTGCTTTTAAAAGCAAGTTCCCTACCATTGGGTGTCAAGGAATTTTTCTTTTTTAATAGAGACATAATCTCTCTATTTTGCCCAGGCTGGTCTCAAACTCCTGGCCTTAAAGGATTCTCCTGCCTTGGTCTCCCAAAGTGCAGGAATTACAGGCATGAGTCATTGGCTGAAGTAATTTTTAAATAACATTTTTTTCTTAATTGTTTTTAGCTTACTTTTTATTATTTATTTGTTTGTTTAGTATAGCTTACTTGATGGCAGTACAGATATTTCTTTTATACAGTTTGTCAAGTGCATTCACTTATACATTATCTCATTTTGGTTTCATTGCCACGCTGAGAAAAATGGGTGTGATTGTTAATTTATGTAACTTATTGATGAGAAAACTGCAGCTAATAAAAATTTAGTAACTTTCCAAAGGTAATCAAGCTAGTAAGTTAAATTATAAAACTTTCATAGCTAAATTCCATATGCTTTAAGCATCATGTAATAAAGATTACTTTTGATTTTTTAAAAAAACTTTGCATAGATGAAAGCTTTCAGTTCACTATTTTTTTGGATTTAGTATCATTTCCCTTAAATTGCAAAATAGGCAATACATAGTAGTGTCAACTTACAACATTTATAAGATTTTTATCCTTTTTGTAGTCTTCCCAACAAGAATACTTCTTGTTTTAAATAATATATACTGATATGACTGTGGTGAATTTTATTTTCATAAAAGGGAAAGAAATGAATAATTATACATAACGTGTTGTCTTCTTGAATAATTGACGAGTCTTCTAGTCACCAAAGGAAAAATATCCTATGAAATATGTATCATATAAATTGTCTATACTTCTCCCATGGGCTCAAGTTGCATAAACAGGATGCAACCGGGTTTATTAAGAAATATACTTTGCAAATGTGGCCTTTTTGAGTTTGTGTTGAATAGAGTCAAGCATGGTGGAAATGTTGCCATTACAACATTTGCTGTTAAGTAGGACTCATTTATTTAGTGCTATCTTTTTCATAAAGTGAGTTAAGTTTCTGCAAGATTAGTCATTATTTAGAGCTTGCCTTGCATTTCCCTCTAATACTTGATATTTGAATTTCAGCTCCTCATTAAAAACATATAATATTGGTCCTAGACTCAGTAGTTACCTCATTGACCTAAACTGTCAAGGCTTCCATTGAAAGAGCTTCACTGGTTCACATCAAATTTCAGTTCACTGGAATGGTGTGTTCTAATTTTATTTGCGGTACCATTTTCATTTGAAGCTTGGGTATACATTTTTTGAAGATATAGTCTGTCATAGCCTGCCATCTTGTTAGAAGCCTTCATAATCTTAAGAAAATATGAGTATGTAGATTTGGGAGGAACACAATATAAGGATTTGAGGTGAATATTGGCCTGAGGATATATCACTTAATTTCCTTTATAATGACAATCTAAATATTGCCTCCAAAAAAAGCAAGTTACTTACTGGTATTTGCTGTTTACCTAAAAGAACACTAGCAAGAATAAATCACGACATCAAGACATTACTCTTCTTCTAACTGTAGCTTTCTTTTACACACCAGCTTTTCATGCCAACTTCTATTCTTCCAGTACTACACTTACACCTTATCCTTCTAAAACTCTCAAAAAATATGGGAAAATGCCTTCTCTCTAGCCCAGAGTTTTTACAATCTACTTTGTATCATAGACAAGTTTTAGGGGACTACAAACTCCACGGGAGAAAATTATAATTATCTGAGACATCACCATGTAATGAGTTTTCTAATCTTTTATTTTTTATATCAAACTATCTAATGTTTTCTTTGTTCCCTTTCCCAGAAACTGATATTTTGGTTAACAATCTCTAACTTTCACTCCAAACATGGATCATTTATCATATTATTTTCTAAAATTCAGCCTCATAGAATATGAGTGACAGAGATAATTGGATAGTCTCTCTGGGGTCTCAGTTAAAGTCAGATAAAGAGCAGACCTTATTTCAAATTGTCTTCTATCTTTTATATTAGGCATAAAATCTCTAAAAATTCTATTTCATAACTGCAATACTGAGACAAAGGGTAACACATTAATCTACCAATGTCTTAGCCATGGTAATGTTATCCAGTCCAGGACTCTTTTGTTGGTAATTATGGTGCTTTGAGATCCTGGGTTATTGGAAAAATTATGAAAACTCATATAGCAAGCAGTTTTTTAAATGTCACATTGCATACCCACCTGGTAGGCTTTCATTTTGCACAAGGAGGCACTTTGAAACACACGGTGTATGTCTCAAAACTTCTCTCTCAAAACACCTTTGTACCATTTGCCATTTCCCTAACAACCTATGCAAATAATGTCTCTCATGTCCAGCCTTGAAAATACCGTTTATCTCCCGCATTTCCTTACATATTGTAACAAAATGAAATCCTCCAATGAGCACAGAAAGAATTCCAGAGGAACCTGAATATTTATCAACATCTTGATACCAATGATATAAACAGGATCTTTCATCATGTACAGTACCCACAGATCTGATGGATAGCACATCTACATATATCAACTAGAGGAAAGGTGAAGATTAAATATTCTAAAATTAAAAGGGAATATAACCTTGACTAGCAAATAAAGAAGTCACAGTCAGTCATAATACTATATAATCAAGAGAAGAGAAACACATATTTTCCAAAGATGACTTTATTTTTTTACCCAGATGTTTAGGAAGAGAAATTGAAACATATCCTGTGACTCTTGTTGAAAGCCTTTCAATGAATTACCTTTCAGATAAATTAAAGCATTTTTGTGAGTTTAGAATCTCTAATTTAATTGTGAGTTAATCTTTCCCTTGTGAGATTAGAATGCTGCATATATATGTTTTAAATTACAACAGAAGAAAGTGGTTGAGTAGAAAAGAGTCCCCCTGTGTCACAAAACTTTCTGAGGATAGATACAATGGTAAGGCCTGGACAGGCAGCAAAGAGTCAACATGTATGAACTGAGTGGGTACCAGTGAAGTTAGAACACGATGATTGGATATCCCCCCCAAAGTAGGAAGTTTCACACTGAAGCTCAAGATTTCATTTGTGTAACAGTTTTCCCTAGGATTTTTTTAGACATTCTCTAGAGTCTGGTATGTTTCTCTTGTGAATCTGAGACACAGACATGATGTCTGTCTTCCTAGCAATTTATTTTCTTACAGGTATCTTTTATTTTGAAACAGGAGACCAAAGGACCTCAGAAGAAAGAAAATTCTAACATTTCTGTTTTAAAAAGCTGACAGTCAACACAGTTTATGATTCTCACACTATGTATGTCTCACTTATCATTCAATGTTGATTACTAAGCAGTAAAACTTCCCTTCACTATAGGATATTTAAAAATGTAGAATCAATTATTCTTACTTAACTAAGAAAAAAGGTGTTCTTTATTCTTGTCACAAAAGACCACAGTTTGCATTTTTAGGTGATGTTCGTGTACCTTTCTACTGTGGAATGGAGAGCATCTTATGAACATTATATCTTCTTGTTTCAGTAGGGTCTTCATGGTTGTTACTATGTCTCCACAGCCAAAACAAAGCAGACATTTAAGGTAATTACTTAGATAATTAAAGGCAAAAACAAAACAAAGCAAACTCTCCACTTTGCTTTCACTGTGGGGCCTAGACCTCCAATCAAATGAGAGAAGTTGGGCACCCAAAAGTGAATATTTTTACCCGTGTGTGTGTGTGTGTGTGTGTGTGTGTGTGTGTGTGTGTGTGTTTCCAAAACACTGTTTTTCCCATAGTACTCTGTAAAAATGGCAATCATGGATTTATTGTGGATGGGTAAAAGGCAGTAAACTAGTAATGTGTTTATCTTTTTCTTAGTGTAAATTCCATGCTCCAATGCTTTTTCATTAAACTTTTTATTAAAATTGTTTGAAAGTATAAATCTGGGTTTAGAATCTGTAGGCAATATCATTTTAATCTTGGCTTTCAAATACATAAAATAATACACTTGTAGGATAAAAATGAAATACCTTATAATTTCAGAGTGTCTTCATCCACACCCATTGCACAAATTGTCCTTTGTGATTTGACGCTAATGGAACTTCACATACCTCTGCCAACCTTCTGCTCCTGACAGCATACCTAACCTCCAGATGTGTCAGTAGTGTTCAACACTTCAGTACGATGAAGGTTAAAGAGGATAGGAATCGTTCAGGACTTGAATTTGAGGTGCTGGGGTTGCTAGTGTGCATAGAAAGGATCATTTTTAGTTTTTAGATATTAACAATTATGATCTAAAAAGCAAAACTTACTTGAGACAGTCTTGTCTGTTGCACATAAATACAAAATAATTATAAGAGAAACCCCATATTGCAAATACTGCTTCAAACCAGATGACCATATCTTGAAACTACATTATGAGAATGGTTTAGATTCTAAAAGAGTTAAATGCACTCCCTTGTCTATCATTTACTCATTCATTCACCACATACATGAGGATGTGCTATTTGAAAGAATGATTAGAAATCATTAGAATGCAGCTTTTCTGTATTCTCTGTTTCTTTGTAAAGACCATGCTTGACAATTTAAATATCGGTCATACCCTACTAATTATTCGGACACTTCAATAATATATATATAATTCAATATAATTGAATTGATTATCCCCATTAATCATTCACAAGCAGAGGGAAAGCAGCTGAGTTCTTGAAAATTCACTTCTAAAATGGGTACAGTGGCCTTGCAAATACATTATTGAAGATACGAGTGCTTGACTGAGTTGGGTGGCAGAAACGCCAGACCTAACTTTCCTTGGACCTGTTGAAAGGCATTGTGTTGAGACTAGCAAATTACTATTAAGTGAACAAGAAACCTAAGTCTGTGGAGCTAATCTGACTTACGACAGCCTTGACCTCCATTCTTCCCCAAAGTTGAGTGAACCCTTCTTGCTGGCTGGTGTTAAATTTCTCTTTTCACTATTCAGATGTCACTTGTTTAAAGAGGAAGATTTTGCCTGACAGGTTTTCTTTGTTCAAAGAATATAAGTACCTATGTTCTTTTCATTACTTAAATTGCCAAAGCTTTCCTTACATCTCCCAAAAGTATTATTTTAAAACTTTTTATCAGTGTCATTTAAAAGGGCATGTGTATTGACCTAGAGAGATGGAAATGTATTTTCCTTAAAAAACAAATTCTAGTAACAATTCTTATTTTAGGGTGAGTGTCTAAAAAAATCTCTGAAGTGAGTATGATCTCAGTAAGCATCATGAATTTTACATTGAAGGTTTTCAATAGCACTGGCATGTTTTTGTTTGTTTGTTTGTTTTTTGTTGTTGTTGGATGCAGTTTAAATCACCCCTTGGGGAGGCTAAAAACTGTGTAGAGTTCTTTTCTCCTTTTCTTGACCTTCCCTCTTTTCCAAGAAAAGATTAGTAAAAGGAGAAAGGATAATTTGCCAAATTTAGGGAGTGACATCTCCATTTGATTTCTTGATTTTCTTTCTATATAAATACAGATATAAAATGATGACATTGGCATTGTCCTAATTTAAGTTCAGTGCACTACCATAAAGGATAAGACTTGTCCCCTGTATTTCCTGAGGCTCCAGAATGCCAGAGAGAGAATTTGGAGTTGAATTACATCAGTCAGTTCTTTCCTGGTCCTAAAACTATCAGAACAGCTTTCTGTGGGTCCAACCCCTGTCAGGGTTGTCTCGTCTTACTCTTTTCTAATTATACAGAAGTGGGGTACAAGTGAGGTTAACTACATAAGTAGGCTGCATGCAAGTGAAGTTTGGGCCTCCAACTGGCTCTCACTTCCCCCGGTTAAAGGGCCTGTTACCCTTTGTGTTGTCATGTACCCCCCTTCCCTAGAAGTACCTAGTGACTGCCAATCTCTCCCTTGTGCTAGTGACTAAAGTTCAGGACCTTCTTATGAGTGAGAACATGTGGTATTCAGTTCTTTATTTCTGTGATAGTTCACTTAGTATGATGATCTTCAACTCCATCCAATTTGCAGCGGTTCATGATTTTGTTCTTTGTGGCTGCATAATAATCCATCATGTATTTGTACCACATTTTCTTTATGCAATATACTTTCAATAAGTAGCAGGTTGATTCTATGTTTTTGCTATTATGTATAGTACAGCAATAAACATGCGTGTGCAGGTGTCTTTTTTATAGAGCAATGTGTGTTTCTCCAGGAATATTCCCAGGAAAGAGATTGTTGGATTGTATGGAAGATCAATTTTTAGTTATTTTAGGAATTGCCACACTGCTTTCCATAGAGATTGAACAAGCTTGCACTCCTACCAACAATATAGAAGCATTCCCTTTTCTCTGCACTCACCTGCTGTTTTTTGATTTATTCTTGAATAGCCATCCTTATCGGAGTTAGGTGGCATTTCATTGTAGTTTTGATTTGCATCTCTCTGATGATTAGTGAGGCTGAGCATTTTTTCATGTGTCTATTGGCTGCTTGTATGTCATCTTTTGAGAAGTGTCTGTTCATGTCCCTTGACCACTTTCAAAAAAAATTTTATTTTAAAATTGTGGGGTACAATTTAGGGTTAGGTATACAAATATTCATTGTGCAGGTACCCTTGTTGATGAGGTGTGTCCCCCCCTTTCCCAGGCAGATTGACCACTTTTTATTTAATTTTTTTTCTCCCCTTTCACTTCATTTGAGTTCTTTGTAGATTCTGGATGTTAGGCCTTGGTCAGATACATAATTTTTATCCCCCCCCCCCATTCTGTGTGCTGTCTCTTTACTCTCTTGAAAGGGACATCATATGTAGCAAATGGTGCTGGGAAAACTGCCTGACCACATACAGAAGAATGAAACGGAATCCTTCCTTACCTATCACCATATACAAAAATGAATTCAAAATGGATCAAAGATCTAAACGTAAAACCTCAAACTATAAAAATCCTGGAAGAAAACATAGGAGACACTCTCATGCACGTCAGAGTAGGCAATGAATTCTTGACCAAGTCCCCAAAAGCGAATGCCATAAAAGCTAAGATAGACAAGTGGGACCTTATCGAATTGAAAAGCTTTTACACAGCAAAAGAAATCCTTTCACTTTTGAACCCAGGAAGTTCTAGAAGAGTCCTGAGAGCTTCAGACCTTGTCATACCTTGACACCAACGGCTGAACTGCTTGGAGGTCAGCAGCCAGCTACACTGCTAATCTCTGAATTCTTCCTCCTTCTGAAGGCTGAAGTCTTCTACTTGTGGTCTTACTTCCCTCTCACATTATTCCCTAGAAGAAGCTCTGTCCAGTAGCCCTTCTGACTATTGCTGGGGAGGGTTGCCAAGCTCTCTTCATTCCCAAGTTTCATTACTCATGTTTATGCCCAGTTTCCATTTTCACTGACTCATTTCAAACATTTTCCATGGATGGGACTTATGGCTCTGTCATCTTTGCTCCTTATGTCCAGTGCCAGCCACATATCAACCTTAATCCCTCCTATTTTGACCACCTTTAGGTCTTGCCATATCTGTACAGGGCTGGAATTGGCCACTCCCCCTAAGCTTATTTGATAGGAAATGTCATTCTCTTTGAATCAAGGTTACCTCTTCTACTTGCTTTTGTTCGCATTTCTCAGATCAATTTCTTTCATTTGATTATCATTTTAAGATGCTACTTTTTTGACCCACCCCCCACAACAGCTTGTTAAAAAGGTGGCAAATGTTACTTTAACCATTTGGAGTCCAGCAGTTTCCACATAGAAACATTGAGACAGTTGATGTACTTAAAATGTGCCCACCCAGTATATACTGCTTGGACATTCCCAGTTAAATATATCAGAGCTCTACTTTTATTGCATGTATAATCCTATATTCAACGATCTCTAAATTTATTTGCTGTGTTACAAGTATTCATTAAAAAAAAAAGTACTTTCTGAAATTCCTTGGTGTTAGAGCCACTGCAAACATCATGTTCTCTCTCTGATTTTCTTAAAGTGAAGAGCTTTTTAAATAAGACCTATCATTGATTAAAATGTATTCAATGTGCCTTTTTAAACAGGACATTATGTTTGAAAGAACAATGTCTAGATTTTTATGGTAGAAAAAACATTTGAATATTAGAGGACCTAGAGTGAATTTTGTGGTAGAGTGCTTAAGACAGCACCTGGTACGTTGACTTTAAAAGTTTGAGGTCATGTTTTTTTGTTTTTTTTTTTTTTTGAGTTGGAGTCTCACTCTGTCGCCCAGACTGGAGTGCAGTGGCCGCTCCCGGCCACCGCAGCCTCAACCTGCTGCGATCCTTCCGCCTCAGCCTTCTGAGTAGCCGGAATTACAGGCATGCGCTACCACGCCCGGTTGATTTTTTGATTTATTGTAGAGATGAGGTCTTGCTGCCCAGGCAGGTCTCGAACCCGCAGGCTCAGGCAATTCGCTCACCTCAGCCTCCCAAAGGCACGGGATTACAGGCTGAGCCACCGAGCCCGGCTAGGTCATGTTTGAGGAGATATCAACTTAACGTCAAAGTTAAGCAAGAGATCTCTACCTTTCATTAATCTTTCATGTGATACATTTCTTGAAGTTAGATTTGGGGTTTAAGTCCCTAGTAGAGTTTTACCTACCATAGAGTTTTTCTTATTAATCTGGACTTCAAGAGTCAGCACAATGTAAAGTCTAAAATGAGACACAAAGAATAAGCAGATGTTGACCACGCAAATTAGAAGGGAAAGTGTTCCAACCAGAATCAGAAAGGAAACAGCATGCCCAAAGGCCCAGAAGCAACAAAAAAGGAAGTGAGAGGAAGACACTGAAAGAGCGAGACAGCATCAAAACTGCAGAAGTACAGCCTTCAGAGCAGAGGCCAAGGGGAAGCATGGGCAATGAAGCCAAGGAGACATGAGACCAGACACACACACAGAGCCCACTCATGAATCCCAGACTGCATTCTCAGAACTTTGAGTTTTCTTCTGAAAGCAATAAGGAGATTCTGAATAATTTTTAGGAGGGGAGAGATAAGAAAGGATTGCACAAAATAAAACACAAACTGTCAAAGAAAACCATTTATAAAGTGGGTATCATCAAAATTAGAAAATTCTGCTTTTTAAGAGACATAGTCAATAAAATGAAAAGGCAAACTACAAACTGAGAAAAAAATAACATATCAGACAAAAAGTGTGTGTTCATCTTATATAAATCTAAAAATTCAATAAGAGGGAGAAAACAACCCAATTGTTTTTTTAAGGGTCAATCAATACAAACAGACATTGCACAAAAGAATTCATATGCATAGCCAATAAGCATATGAAAAGATGCTCAACTTCACTAGTCATAAAGGAAATAAAAATTACAACCAAAATGAAATACCCCTAGACAATCACTAGAAAGACTAAAATTAAAGAAACTGACAATGCCAAGTGTTGACAACAATAAAAAGCAAGTGGAATTCCCAAAAATTTCTGGTTAAAATGGAAAATGGCAAAACAACTATGGGGAAAAAAATTAACAGCCTTTTAGAAAACTGAACATATACTACTAGGCTTTTGAGTAAAAGGTTGAAAAATATATATCGGCACAAAGGTCTGTATATTTATGCTTATTGCAACTTTATTCAATTTAGTCTAAAGCCAGAATTAAGACAAATATCTATCAATAGATAATGGACAAGACAAAAAATAAACATATCATATATGTACCTACCAATATGAATGAGTCTCAAAAGTGTTAGATGAGCAAAAGAAGACAGATACAAAATAAGTTTATATTGCGTGTTTCCATTCATATAAAATTATACAATAAGAGAACTAATGTAGAGTGACAAAGTATGGGATTGTGTGGGACTGGGATGAAGGCTTTGTTTAAAAGGGACAAGGAGGAACTTAGAGTAATTGAAATGTTCTCTATCAAGATGTGGTGGTGTTTACATGGGCATATAAATTTGCCAGAACTCATCAAATTATACACACATGTGCCTTTTTATATGTAAATTACACCTCATTAAAGTTGATTTTAAAAAAGAATGGATTGCATTTTAAATCACACAGAGTTTAAAGAGTCTAAAATTGGAGAAATACCATCTAATCACATTGGTTTGGGGAGGGCTGGTCAAGACAGTGACAACTTGGTCTGGAGACCTACTCCATATCTACTCAACTGTGTGAGGCTTTCTATCTCACTGAATAGCTTCTATAAAATTGAAACACTGTTAAATTAATCTGTGTCCCTTAAACAATAATAAGAAAAGCTACGTGTTGGTTTTGGCCTGTTCAGGCACATCTGCCGGGCATGGAGAAATTGGCTGGATTTCAACAGGTCAGAGTTTCCACTTGTTAATAAGGAGTTTCTCTGGTGAGAATTTTATGTAGGATAAAATTGTAGGCTACTTATAGAAACTAAAAAGGGGGGATGGGACATGGTGTTTTTATATTTTACAACTGTGGTTTGTTTTTGTCTTTTAAAAAAATAACCTCTAGGTAAAATCAAATGATAGAGGTCAAATAAATGAATAAGAAAAAAGCACAGACTGGTGTTCCTATCAACAAGTTTTCAGAAATTTGTTACCCCAAGCTCTTTTTCTCCAGATGTTACTCAGATCCTTAGTTCCAGGTCTGCCTGGTGATTTAGTACACGTTTCGTGTAGCATAGCAGAGCTATAAAAAATACAGTGCTCTGCCCCCGGTAAGCCTTGCAGTGAGACCAAGCATTTATATTAAAACTGCTCCTTGGCCAAGAATCCTCCCCAGAGTATTCTTTGGCCATTTACAAATTTCTTTACGTGAGTTCCTCACAAACGTACCCAGAAAACAGCGATTCCAGATGTGCAGCTGCATTCATAGCATTGGGCACATATTAACACAATTTATTTGTCTCCTATATTAAGTCTGCCTGCTGTTAGTAGCAGATAATAAGCACCTACTATGTGCCTGGTACTGATGTCATGGACTGAGCAGTGACCAGAACAAGCTCTTTGTATGTTCTGAGTGTGAAGAGATAGGTCAGATAGTAGGTCAGATAGTAAAAAACCAGATATAATGATTGTTTTAGTCTGATTTGCATTGTTATAAAGAAATACTGAAGCTGGGTAATTTATGAAGAAGAAAAGATTTATTTGGCTCACACTTCTGCATGGTGCTGGCATCTAATGGGGCCTCTGGAAGCTTTTACTTGTGGTGGAAGGCAAGGAAAGCGGGTGTGTCACATTGTGAGAGCAGGAGGAGGTGGTACCAGGCTCTTTTAAATCATCAGTTCTGCTGTGAACTAATAGATTGAGAAGTTGCTTATTATGAGACAACAGCACTAAGCTATTCATGAGGGATCTGCTCTCACGATCCAGTCACCTCCCACTAGGTCTCACCTCCAATACTGGAGATCACATTTCAACTTTGGGAGGAGACAACCCTCTACACTACATCAATTATACTAGACTTTGTGAGCAGATGGTTTCTGTTACAACTACTTAACTCTGTTTTAGCTACAGTAATTGATGAGTTAGCATGGCTGTGTTCCAATAACACTTTATTCATAACAATAGGATGTGGGCTCGATTTGTTCTATGGGCCATAGTTTGCTGGCCCCTGACATAGATCGTTACATGCATAAACCTGTCTTATATGCCAAAAAAAAGGAAGATACCAGGATAATGTGGAAGAGAGGTGTTAGATGTAACTGCTCTTGCTAAAGTGGTTGGGGAGTACTCCTTGGTGATTGGGTAAAATCAATGTCCAAGTATTTTAAAGGGTACGTTGTCAATATCTATTTATTTTTCTCTTAAGATTTATACGTAAAGATGTAAAAGTTAAGTTGTATATTATAAATTTATAGAAAGTAGGAACCATATGGGACATGCTGATGGGTACAGGGACCCAGCCATGGTTGCACTGTTGTTGAAGCATTTCAGTTATAGTATCTTCCCATAAAATTCTAGCCTTGATTAATTTATACTCTCTGAATTTTCATGACATTTGTCAAATGGTACTCACTTAGCACTGAGAAAATGCAACATTGGTCAGTATATCTTTGGTGTATGCTGCCCTGAAGTATATGGATGATGTTTTATACTAATTTCTGTCCTGATTGTTTAGTTTGACATTCTTTTGTGGTTAGTATATCATAACTACTAGGTTATCATTTCATGAGGATACAAAAGTTAAAAGAGAGTACAGGTAGTATTTTCATAAGAAGTGTCTCAGGATGATTATTTACTTTCACAATGCATGGTAACTTGCTATGTAGAAAATAGTAACAAAAAAAAGGAGGGGCATAATTCTGAATCCCAAGTGGTCTCTCTGATAAGATCTGGAGAGTTTGTTGTTAAATCCTGAGTCTTACAACAAAGCAGAGAGCACAATTTAATCAATAGTACTATGTGACTTTTGGCTCACTTGATTAAACATGTGGAATTATCTGTCAGACAATAGGTATTAGCTCTTGTGCATAAGGAATTGGACTGGAGCCATGGCTTCAGACCTCAAAGATCCAGTCGGAGAGAGACTCATGAGTTCTAAGACAAAGTAGATGGTGCCAAGAAACAGAGTATGATTTAGACTATGGACGTTAACTCATCTGATAAAAATTTGCTGAGCACTGTTCTAGGCACTGATGAATTTAGACAGGTGGAATCAGTATGCCTTAAATTTATCTGGAAAATTTTCAAAGAGAAGATGGAAATTCACCAATGTCTTAAGAAGTGTATGGGACTGGAATGTGAGATAGCAATTTTTAAGGATAATAGGCAGATACATAGGAAGAACTCAAGGGATCTTTGAATAGTGAGTGGACCAATTTGACTGGAGATTATGTAGAGAATAACGAAAGAGAGACACACTGGGGACAGTTGTGGAGGGCCTTGAATGTAAAGCAAAGGAAAAAAATATATAACTGAAAGCATTAGACAACAATTGGAGGTAGTGAACCACAGCAAGTTTAAGGCAATTAATCTGTCAGATTAATAATGCTGCCAATTAGGAGGCTATCCCAGTTGTTCATATGCAGTCACTAAAATGGTAGAAATAATGGAAGAATGATTGACTATGTGAGCAGTATTTTTGAGGGTAGACTTTAGTGTACATTAATGGAATAGAGAGAAAAGGCAAAGAAAAGACTAGAGTTTTGAATGTGATGATTTCTTAATAGAAATTATTCTTTTTCCAGGGACAAAAAAAAAAAAAAAAAAACCTAGTTGAGAAAAGAATGTTTATAGCTTAAAAGAGCTTCTAATGTAAAGTAATTCTGCTATCAACTTGCTGCATAACCTTGATCAGGTTATTTAAAAATCTCTGTGACTCATCTAATATGAATTATAATACTACTCATTTTTAGAAGGCTGATTATTCATTCAGCAGATACTCCATAAATTATTTTCTAGCTCCTGGGAATAGAATAGTGAATAAGACAAGGTCTCTGCCTCTAAGAGTATATTTCCTAGTAGAAACAGATTCTTTTCCAGTAAGCAAATATGCAAGGTAATTTTGAGTTTTGATAAATGATGGAAGGAAGCATTTGATGCAATGTAGAGTAATGGGGTTCAGGAGGGATAACTTTGAGTAAAGCTCTAACAGATGGCTCTCCAAGGAGGTGCTATTTAAAGTGAGACCTAAATGATGAGAAAGAATGAGACTTGAGAAGGGCAGGAACAAGCAGTTCAGAGGTGACAGGAAGAGCAAGTTCAAAGCTTGGTTTATTTGAGGAACAGTCTAGCAGACTTTTTAGCTCGTATTTGAGCGTTTCTAGAGAATGGGACCACTTCAGGTATGCACACATACAATGGTTAGGACTTAGTTGTCAGTCTGTGAGTGAGAATAATAGCAGATTTAAAAGGGGTCATCTGCCCTCTAGTGTTCTCTGTGACTTACTCAATCCTATTAATAAACTTTCCCCAAGCACTAGGGAGGATGTTGAAAGTATGTGCTTGCACATTTGTTCTGTGAAATGCATTGCTTTATGTAGGAAACAATGAAAACTCCAAGAAGGCAGTTTCTGTTGAAGAAGAGTGTATTTATTTGCTTATTTTTGTAAATGAGAAGGAATGGAAACGGCGGGGGGGGGGGGAACAAGAAATGTTCTGTTGAGAGGAATGACTTGCATATTTTAGTTTGGTCTGTTCATTCTTATATAAACTAGGGACAAACAATGATCCCATTAAGTGTTATCTTTTTTTTCTTCGGTGTTTTTCTTTTTTAGGATAAAAAAGGAAAAAATTGGAATCAAGGACTACTTGAGTTCTGTGATATGCGTTTAAATGCTATCTTCTCATCCACAAGAAAATTCTAAAACTTGGGCCCTGGAACTTTTCTCTTCATGAATCCTAGTCATCCCTCTCATCTTGTTCCCACCGCCCCTTGCTCTAAAGCTGATGGGAGGCAACAGAGAACAGAGTGAGAATTTTTAGACCAGGCTTCCCACTCCACCTGTATCTGTACTTTCATTAGTTCTGCTGTAGCCATATTGGACTTCTCTTCATTCCACACACTGTTTCCTGCTCAAGGGCCTTTGGGAATATTTTTCTTTTTCTGAATGTACCTCTTCTTTCTGTTATTTCCTAACATCTCATTTTAATTTTTTAGCCACTGTTCCTAATGTCCTGTCCTCCAACAGACCTTCCTTCCTTCATGAGTTGGGCTGTTGGATTAAGTTTCTCTGTAAACAACTCAAGCACTCTGTACATCTCACTCAAGACATTGATAATGTTGTATTTTCCTCAATTCTTGACTATTTCGGACCTTAAGAGTCTAAGGGATGTGAACTGGAGTTGTGCACTGCTCTCTCCTCAGTGCAATGTATTCTCCAGCACACAGCCTGGCGTCTAAGAGTTGCTTAATAAATATTTGTCAAATGAATTGAGCTAAGACAAAAGCATAGGTATTATTTAGACATAATTCAGGATTTGGGGAAGTTGAGTAATTTTATCATTTAGGATTAAGATCACAGTAATTTCATTATTTAGGGTTAAGATCGGCTGTAACAGAAACAATAAAGCAGCAGTTTCTTCAAGAAGATAAAATTTTATTTCTTCATCATGAAAGTCCACGACTGGTTTGATGATCTGCCTCACAAAGTCTTCAGGGACTCAGTTCCTCCAGCTCAATACTCTGCCATCACTGGTGACAGATGTCAGACACATATGGTCCAAGGTGGTTCTGTGTCTCAAACAAAAAATGGAGGAAAGGGTGAAAAGTGCATGTGCCACTTAAGGAAAGTTCCTGGAATCTGTCACTTGACTCTCTTGCTTATATCTCATTGACTGTGACGTAAACCTTTGACTGCATCTAGCTGCAAGGTTGACTTGTAGTTTTTATTCTGTACAGTTATGAGCCCAACTAATACTTCTGCTGCTCTGAAGAAAGAGAAGCAACAAGAGGGGCTGAAATCTTTACCAGAAGGTCAGAGGAAACATCCCGGTGATTAAGCACTCTGGATGACCCCTTGGCAGGCCACCAAGCAAAAGTGGAGCCTTAGATTTAAGGCATTGATCTTATAACTTGTAATAAGAAAGGAATACAAGTAATTGATTCTAAAATGATATTTAGTCATGTATTATGTAACTGTAAGGATACATTCTGAGAAATGTTTTGTTAGGTGATTTTGTTGTGAGAACATCACAGAGTGTACTTACACAAATCCAGATGGCATAGCATACTATAAACCTAGGTAAGATACTATAAACCTAGGTAAGGTATAGTCTATTGCTCCTGGAAACCCATGTAACAGATTACCATACTGAATAACATAGGCAATTGTGAGACTATGGTAGGTATTTGTGTGTCTAAACATTTCTGAGCATAGAAAAGATGGCAAAAAAATATGGTTAAAAAATGATGACAAAAAAAGGTACACCTGTATAACGTACTTACTATGAATGGAGCTTGCAGGGCTGGAAGTTGGTCTGGGGAAGTCAGTGAGTGAGCGAGTGTGAAAGTGAAGGCCTAAGACATTACTGTACACCAATATAGATGTTATAAACACTATACACTTAGGCTACACTAAATTTATTTTAAAAAATTATCTCGGCCGGGACGCAGTAGCTCAAGTCTGTAATCCCAGCACTTTGGGAGGTTGAGGTGAGAGGATTGCCTGAACCCAGGAGTTTCAGACGAGCCTGGGCAACTTGGTGAGGCCTCATCTCTACAATAAATCAAAAAATTAGCTGGGTGTGATGGCGCATGCCCGTAGTTCCACCTACTTGGAAGGCTGAGGTGGAAAGGATCACCTGAGCCCAGCAGGTCGAGGTTGCAGTGGCCATGAGCGTGTCACTGGGTGACAGAGTGAGACTCGGACTCAAAAAAAAATTATCTCTTCAATAGCAAATTAATTTTAAAGAAATTTTTAACTTTTTAATTTAAAACACAAACATGTACAGCTGTTCACAAATATTTTCTTTATGCACTTATTCTATAAGCATTTTTCTATTTTTAAATTTATTTATTTCACTTTTTAAACTTTTGTGTTAAAAACGAGGGCACACACACACACACACATTAGCTCAGGCCTACATAGGATCAGTGTAATCAAGATATCTCTAGGTAATAGGAAATTTTTAGCTCCATTATAATCTTATGGGACTATGTTGTATATATGGTCCATCAATGACCAAAATGTCTTGATGTGGCACATAGTTGTGTTCTTCTGAGTACTGTTTTTTTGTTTTGCTCTTTTGAGGATTCCATATAGGAGACAATCAAGTCAAGCATGGTTTTAATAAGGAATAGCATTTTTTTAATGAAATGTATTGACTTAGAAGCTGGTGAATTTCTAACTTGGATTCAGGATTAAATTCAATCAGCTGTCTATGTTTTTAACTTTCAAAAAGTATTATAAAAAGTAAGAGTGGTTCAGAAAGAAAAAGGTAGTCACAGCAGCTTTAATGCCTGACCGTTTAAAAGTCACTCTGATTTAGGTCATTTGATCTTATAACATCCCCCCAAAACTAGATAGATTTACAGATGAGAACCTGAGAAATATGTAAACACACTAGACTAGAGACAGACAACTAATAAGTGATGGATCAAGACTGAATTGTGTTCATGTTATGTTAAGTCCAAGTTCTTTCTTCTGTTCCCAAAGGCATGCCAAAACATGGTGAGGTAAAATATAGAGCTATGGATAAGAAGCAATGCATCTTCCAAGTACTTTCTGTCAAAGCAGGCAACATCGGAAGGGAGCCTGCATTATGTTATTTATGTGGATAGCTAGCATTCCTAATCAGAGTTATTAGAGAAATTCCATATGGAGTCTTGCTTAATGACTGCAGCAAAACCAGAAGTGCTGAGCTGCAGGCTGTGCTGTCCTTTGACAAACAAGGGACAGCCCACACACACTAAAGACATCCTGTGGTCTACACTCTAATGTCACTAAGCAACCAAGAGTAGATTTCTTTGTATTCTGAGCTATTCAGTGAGGTAGGGGGGTCTCCTAGAAGGCCCTTCAGAACTAGGCCTTGTGGAGAGGTAGATTAAATGAAATTCGAGGGTATTGTGGCGTTTCTCATGGAATATCTATTTCCTGACACATGTCCCCGCCTCTGCTACTAAAGCAGGTCATGTATGAGTGCAGCTGCCACTCGGCCTGATTCAGAATGTTTCACTTGCAGGTTTAATTAAAATTTCTAGCAAACACCATCTATCATTTCGCTTTTGTAATTTTTCTCTCTCAATGGGAAAAAAAAAAAGGTCTCAGTGCTCATTGCCTCTTGCATGGTTATGGTACCTTTTTTTCTATAGGAAGAGATTAGTAACCCCTTTAACAACTCATAGATTTTCACTGGGAATCTTAATGGAGAGAAAATTGTAATTAATGCTCTGTGCTTTGAGCTAAAGATATGTGAGCAAACTCCCTGAGGGTTATTAATGAACTCGGTGTAATATAAGGTCCAAAAATATATGAGCAGGAATTGGTTTAATACTCTCACACAGCAAGGCAGTTTCCCCCTTTGACTGTCTTGATCTCTTGGTCTTGTGCTTGTAGAAATAAGGATTCATAATTTAATTTCAGGATCTGCGAAAACCCAGTAGAACTTGTGCGTGCTTTTACCATTGGTAAGAATACATGAACTCACCAAAACAGCAGGATTCGGACCAAATTGGTGTAACAATTGTTTCTTTATACTAATCAGTTGCCGTTCTGCATGGCATATAGAATATTTTTAGTTAATTCAAATGAGGACTAGGTTATTTCTTAATGGATGCATTTGCTGATAAAATCTTTCAGCATGATATGTTATAAAGAATGCAGATTTTTGAATAAAAGTAAGATGGCTCCCTGATACCATTTTGTCACTTTGAGACTTGAGTCATGCAGTAACTGTGAGAATGAATTCCCTCATCTCTACAAAGGGAATTGATAATATCTATGGAAGATTTGTTGTTGGTACCAAAGAGGATGCCTAGCTTGTGACTGGCACATAGTAGCATCTTAATAAGGGATATACCATCACCATCATCATCCTCTTTTTCCTTCAAAACATGGGTTTCAAAAGAATAATAAAATAAAGGGGTTCCATAGTTGTGAACCAATTGGGAAGCACTGCTCAACTGCTCGGTGAAGTCAAGACTTCACACATAAGCCAACTTGAGAAAGCCCTGATATCATTTAAGTGTTCTTTGTCATCAGCTGTGACAAGGAAAGTCTTGGACTGATGATACTAGTAAAGTCAACAAAAGTCTAAGGTACGTTCTAATTCAGATAGTTTCTATTCCTTACCGCCAACTGACCTTCCCTGCTCTGTCACACATAGTGTTGTCTGGCAAGTCAGACTTTTCTGTGAGGCTAAGTTTTTTCATCTGTAAAATGGATACACAAATAACTGCTTTCCAGATGACTGTACATTAAGTGACTGGCATATCATCAACACTGCTTACACTGTGACAGCTGCTCTCTCTAAGGTGTTCACGCAGCCCTTCCTGACAAACAAGGTTTCCTTGTTTTTTCCCCACCCCGGTCACACTGACTGTATATGCTCCAAGTTGCCTATATCCTTCCTCCAGTATGAGCCTGAGAATTAATCCCAGTCCACATACATGTTCTCATAAGCAGTCTAGCTCCTCTACATATCCTCTGTCTTCTCCCATGTAAGGGTATTTAACTTTCATTTCTGAGACATTCCTCTGGTTTCTCTTTCTACCTGTTTTTCTTGACTCTTTGTTGGCTCTATAGATAAGTTCCGAGGTCATGGTTGAGATTCATTTGCAGAGCCCTTTGTGTCCTCTGGCATGGCCACAGAAGCTCCAGGAAAACTGACACGGGCATAAACCTGTGACTAATTGCAAGGACATCTTCACTCTTGGAGGAGAAAAAAGGGGAAAAAAAAGAATAGGAAAAGCTCCAACGTTCCTCTATCACACTCTCGATGTTTCACATTCAGGGATTCTGAATGCCAAGAACAGCTTGTTTGGCTTTTGTGAGTTGTGGATGTTGTGTTCACCTTAAACTTGACCTACTCTCCCACATGGTGCATCATAGCTGAAGGGTGAAAAAACAAAACCAGAAACAGACTCAGAAAGTGCATCTTTATAGCCTGCATAGAAAAAGAAGGTCAATGGCGTGAAGCATTTGGGGTCCTAACACCTCCTCTTTTTCTGTTCATCCTGGGTGAAGGGAGAGTCTGTCCTCACACTCCTGCCTATCCTCTCTGATTCACTCTGACGCATCATCCTCATTGCAGACTGTTTTTCTTTACTCCTGACACATTCTTCCTGTGTCAGAGCTGTGCCTAACCAGGAAGTGCCAGATGGCCCTGAATCACCAGCTGCTTAATATTCAAGAACAACGTAATATACGGAGCAGAACAATGTATGGGTTGGTTAAAGGACTTTGCTGATGTCTGAGGACTCAGGGAGTGCCCCAGGGACCATCATGGTTGTGCCTTGGCAATCTGTGTAGATTACAGATTTCTTCGGGGGGGAACTCTTTGCTAAATGTATTGACACCTTTACTGTTGTTACTATACCTCCAGCCCTAGGATTTTGTGCTCTAAGCTGTTTGCCATTCAGAGCACTGGGTGATGTGCCACCCTCACTGAAAGGGTCTTCAGATATCCTTTACGTGCTGCTCTTCAGGATGGTGAGTCTATAGGAGAGCGTTTAACCAAACCCAGTAAATACAAATGCCTTTACTTTTATGGGGAAACTGGCATTAAAATTCCGGAAGATGTCAACATGATAGCACGTTCGGGAATTCCTCTCATGATGCTATGAGCTGTGAGTAATACGTAGCGATCTGAAATGGATTCTGAACATGAGAATAAAATAAAGGGTTCCATAGTTGTGAACCAATTGGGAAGCACTGGTAGTCTTCTTGGAAACAAGCCCTTCGGAAACACTTCGTTTTTCCAAAAGGAACTTTGGTTAACACCCGAAGCAAGCCAAAACAACAGCAGCGACAAAACACACTCTGATTGCTATACCTGTCCGAAGGCAGATTCTGCTTCTGTGGTGCCTCAGAAGAGCTTAAAGTGTTCCTAGTAATATCTCATTGTTTTGTTAAAACAATCGCAAAGCTTTCCAGACTTGCATTTCTGAAGAGAGTTCGGCATGAGTTTGTTTTTTTTTAAGTTGTGAAAAGAGACTTTATCTGATCTGTCACCATCAATCTTTGTATTTTTAAAATAATTGGCCTGGGAGTTATTACAAAGAATGCCTTTCCTTGAAGCGGATTTTTGGAGATTAAGCATTAAGATCAACTATGTGTTTCATTATTTAACAAACCATCGTGTCCATTCATCTTATTTATGGATAAATAAACAGTTAAGCACTTATTCACGTTATCACTTGTCCACTATGCAAGGGTTAGTGTTCAGTAATAGTAAATTAAGATTAATATTAATGATAAGTCACATCTCAAGATATATCTTGAATAGTTTGCTGAGTTCCTAGAAGATAACTAGTAATGTGGTTTAGAAGTGATCTTAATTGTGTTTACCATTTACATTTATGAATGTTGGTCCTGTGTGAAAATGGACAAAAATAAATTCTTGCCCCATCACCGAAGTCACAAAATTGGTAAAAAAAAAAAAAAAGGAGAACAAATGGGTGGAACACTGTCAGTGTTAGTGAGCTGCAAACTTATATCTCTTTCAGCGCCAAGTGTCACATGCATATTCTTTTTCAAAGCTATTTGGGAATTTTAGTTTTATCTTTGAAGACTTAGCCAAAAGAAGCGAGAAAGGCATTAGCTGCTCAAAATTCCCTCTCATAGTTACTACTCTATCCGTTTTCAACAATGGCTGCATATGAGATCACCTGGAGAACTTGAAGGAAGTGACTTGCCATGCGAAATTTTGATTTTACTTTTCTGGAGGAAGGCCTGATAATCCACATTTTAACATGCCACCCAGTAATCACTTTCATTTTCCCACATGAATTCTTTTTCTTCACCACCATGAAATGGGCACATGTTGTTCTTACAGCAGATGTAATACATTTCTGAGTACCTGTCAGTTTTTGGTGAGGGAGAATAGAAAATAAGACAGATTCCTGCTCTCAAAAGCTCGCAGACTTAGACCTTCTTGAAATGTACGATGTGAATCCAGGGTCTGTGGCTCGTTTCACAGTGCAACACTGACCAAGTGGCTCAATCCCTCCTATTCTTGGCAATTAAGCTGCAAAGGGGGAAAGTTAGTGCCTTTCTCATAAAGCTGTTAAAAGTGTTAAACGAGGTAAAGTGCTCAGTAGAAAAGAGACCAATGTTGTTGTTATTATAACGTGTTTACCATCATTATTATACATTTCATGTGTGCGGTTTATCCAATTATAGACAATATATGTCATATATGTACATGTGCTTAGTTATATGTACCATGTGTATATACTTACACACATTAAATATGTGTCATTCTCACACAGGCAAATTATCTGGAGTGAAAAGTAGATTTATTTTGGGAAAAAAAAGAGCAGCTTAGTAGTTTTGAGCCTGGTAAAATACATAGGAGACACTGGTGAGAAATGTTGCAGGGAAAAACATGTTTGCTTCTTTTGTTCCAATGGAATATAAACAATGCTGCACTAAATTGTCATTTGGCGACAAACCCACACACTTATGTGCTGCTGCCACCTAGTGCATAGATTCAATAACTGCAATTTGCTTTGCCATTTCTTTTCACTGATAGGTAGTTAAGGTTGGAAAACAGTTTGGTACCTTGTCAGTTCTTTTGAAAGAGATGTTAAATAAGGTTGGGATCTGACTGTGGTGCCTTTGTTTCCCTTTCCTTTTAGAGTACGTACTTTTGAAAGGCTGGCTGGATCAGGCAGAAGGAAGGACTTCCTGACCTTGTGCTGGTCATGTGTCTTGTCTTTAAGGTTGGGGGACCGCTGCCACATGAAGTGGTTTTCATTTTAAGTCTGTATTTCAGCAAGGCACTGCTGCTCTACAATAGAAAGGAACATAGCTCCCACATCTCCTATATTTTCACTGCTATTATTTTATAATAAAACATTATATTGTCAGTCTTGCATGATAATTAATCTCAGGGTAGTAAAAGTAGCAACCCCTTTGGGTCCTCTCCCACTGTGGGAGCTTTCCTGTCCTCTCAACAAATCCTGCTTGAAAGAAAGAAAGAAATAAAGGAAGGAAGGAAGGAAAGGAAAAAAGAAAAGGAAGGAAGGAAGGAAGAAATAAAAGAAAAGAAAGAAAGAAAGGCAAGCAAGCCCAAGAGGTAGGAAAAACAAAGAATGATAATAGAAGTTAAGAAAGTCATTAAAGTGATTTTTTTTCCCCTTGAACAGGAAAGGTTTCAGTATGATTTGACTTCTTCATGTGAACAGGTGTATCATCAAGAACAGGACTTTTCAAATTTGGCCTATCGGCCTATTGGATAAAACATTTTCTTGTTGGGGATTGAGGCTGTCCTGCATGTTACAGGAAGTTTCATAGTATCCCTGGCTTCCACTTACCAAATACCCGTGCCACCACCCTCCCCTCCCTGCCCCAGGGCTTGAGAACCAGAAAGGTCTCCAAAAATTGCCAAACTTCCCATGGGTTGAGAACCACTGATAGAAAAGCACACTATGGTGATTATGTTTGAAAAGTGATTTTTATGTTTTTAATTAATCTAAGATTTTTAGAAATTGGGAACAAAATTTGTATGATGCCTTGTGACTTGCCAGTAAATTTAATCAATCAATCCATTCACTTATTTACATATTTGGGAGAGGCAATATCATGTAAGTGGTTTGAGTTTAAATTCCAGCTCTGCCACTTACTAAATTTCATAATTAAGTAAATCAGTATCTCCCCTAATTTTAAAATCCAAACTTCCATTTTCTCCAACTATAAACTAGAGATAATGATTGTATCTATTTCATAAAATTCGTGTGAACATTAAGTGAGATATTGCATTTAAAGTTCTTAACACAGTGGGTATCAATTAATAATTACCAGGCATTGTGACAGTCACTAGGGATATAATGGCGGCTTACCCATAATTTTCCAAAGTAGTGGGAAAATAATTTAAGCACAGGTATATATAATTATTTTGATCACAACTGTGATAGACAAAAAAGTACAGGATCCTATTAGGTGTCATTGTTATTGAAACTGACACTAGCTTTTGGAATAAATTGCTAGCCAATAGATCATCAGCTGAAGTAGACAAAGTTCAATTTCCTAGGGCAGTATGATGGCCCATGTATATGTCCTTTTATACAGTCTTTGAAATTATTTAGAAGAAATAAATGATTTTTGTTACCTTGGAATGCTAAGTTATAAAATGAGGCACCTTAGACTGAGGATTCGTTATAACACGTTAATTATGAAGAATTTTTTTTCTTTTTTTTTTTGAGTTGGAGTCTCGATTGCCCAGACTGGAGTGCAGTGGCCGCTCCTGGCCACTGCAGCCTCAACCCACTGAGCTCCAGCGATCCGTCCGCCTCAGCCTTCCGAGTAGCCAGAATTACAGGCGCGCACTACCATGCCCGGCTGATTTTTGATTTATTGTAGAGAATGAGGTCTCACTGCCCAGGCGGGTCTTGAACCCGCGGCCTCGGGCAATCCACTCACCTCAGCCTCCCAAAGACACGGGATCACAAGCTGAACCACTGAGCCCGGCTGAAGAATTATTTTTCTAACGTGGCATGATACATAGGCATGGCTCTCAGAGTCTCTTCTGGAAGAGCTCTCGATAAATGGAATGTTGGGTAAGCCAATTTTCCTTCTGTGCCTCACTTTTTCCCACTGTCCAATGGCTTATGGGTACCCTACTTACTCTGCTGACTTCACATCATGTCAGAGAGCAGGCATGATCCCCATCTACAAATCAGTAGTGCATTCTGGAAAGGAGCTACTGTAGATCAGGTGGGGAATGATATGAGAATGAGGTCATTGGAACACTACAGAAAAGACTCCAGCAGCCATACCAATGCTGGCCCAATCAACCCTCAAGCTGGGACAACTGCAGTAGCCTCCAGACTGGCCCACAGTATCTCCTTCTTTCTGTTTTGTCACCACAGTTCAGCTGGAATGAACTCATAAAAATAGAAACATGTTACTCCCCTCCTTAGAGTCCTTAAAATGCATTGCATTGAATTTAGCCTCCAAAATCCTTCACTGGCCCTCTGGGACTCCCACCTGGCTCCTTGGTGTCGTGTGATGGCACGGCCCCTTTGTTTTCTTCACTGTTGTCACTTCGGTAGCATAGTCCTGTGGATGCAATGTCCTTTCCATCTGCCATTATCTCCAATTTTCTTTGTCAGATTAAGTCATACATGTCCTCCAAGGCTTGGCACAAATGCTTCCTCTGCCAGGAAGCCAACTTGGACTTCCCTACACTGTCAATTTTCCCTTGGACTCATTTGGATTGCATTGAGTTATATGTAACAGAAAAATGGCTTAAATGTCACTTTCCTTCAAAACTGTGGCATTCAGACATCAGTTACTGCTGCTGATAATTCACCAACACTGATTCCCTCGGGGACCTGGGATCTTTCTGCCTTCTACTCTGCTGCCCCTGGGGTGTTGGCTTCATGTTCACATTTCTCTCTTGTGGACATGAGATGGCTGTTGCAAACTGGAGTCCCCTGAGTTTAAGGCAGGAAGAGGGTAGAATGCAGTGGTGCCAGTCACGGGTTCCTTTCAGACATCCGTTACCACTTGTTAGCCAGCAGAAGCATATGGCCACCCGAACTGCAAGGAAAGCTGAGAAAGTAAGTTTTTGGAATTCTCTACCTCTAGAGTCGAGTTGAACAAGAAGGGCTTACTGGCCTTTTGCCGGTCATGTGTCTCATCTTTTTTTAAGGTCGGGGTTCCCTGCCACGTGAAATTGTTTACACTTTTTAAGTCTGTGTTTCAGCAAGGCACTGCTGCTTTATAATAAAAAGGAATGTAGCTGCTGCATCTCCTCTACTTTCACTGTTATTATTTTACCATAAGACATTATGTTGTCAGTCTTGCAAGAGGTTGAGGAGGGCTGCTGAGTCAGTGAACCTAGATTGACTTCCACGACATGTTTTTTGCTTGTTTTTCATTTTAATCCCTTATCCCCCCTACTTGTCTTTAATGGCACACATTATATTTACATTTACTTGTTTAATATCTATTTTCTCAATGGCCTCAAGCTCTGTAAAGGCATGGAAGTAATGGATGTATTCTACATGGATCTCTAGCAGTAAGTATATTATCTATCACATAGAAGTTGGTTGATAAATATCTTCTGAAAGAATAAATAAAGAGTACAAAGGACATAGTGTTGACATAACGGAGAATATAAAATGTTGGGTAAGACTCCTTGCTCACAATAAGTATTTATTTTATTCTATCACAGTTAAAAAATAAACAAATTATAAAATACTGCTGCTGTTGACTCATCAACACTGATCCCATCAAGGACAGAGGATCTTTCTGTCTCTAGTCTGCTGCCTGTGGGGTATTGGCTTCATGTTCAAATTTCCCCCTCATGGTCATGAGATGGCTGAAATGTATAAGAGAATGATTCAAAGAAGAGAGAACTGGCATCTGGTTTGGAGGTAGGAGGGAAAGCAAACCATTCAAGTATTTATGAATAAAAGTAGATTTTGGATGACTTTCTACATGTCATCAAGAAGAAAATATTCTAAAACAAATGACAGCATGCAGAAAACAGCGAGTAATGTAGTTTGGCTGATGCCTGTGTAAAATAGGTATATATGGGGAAGAAAGCAGAAAAGTTGAGGTCTGGTCATCTGTTAAAGAACTGAGGATGCATGCATCAGATATTACTCAGTCAAGGGGAAGTTCAGTCTTGCAGCAGTGTGTAGAGAGGCTCTGAAAATAAAGGCAAATCAACTGGAAGCAATTATTGCTTACTCAGGAAAGAAAACAAGGATCTGGTAATGGGAGTAAGACAGTTTGAAACTGATTTGAGAGACAGCAGAAATTAAAGCCTGTGAGGCTTATCATGGGTTGACTTTTCAGCTCATGTATCTTGTTTTGGGTCTGTGCTGCTCTTCCCTTGTTCAAAGCCACATGCTCTAAGCCATCCCACAAACCTTCCTTTATTCCTGACTGAGATTTCCTCTAGCTCATTCCCGAGAATACACCCTTTGATTTCCTAAGAGCCCATAACCAGGGCTAGGAGAGATTTAAAGATAAGGCAATGAAACATAATATCTATAATTGTGCATTCTTTCATATAAAGCACATTAAAAGGTCAGAGGATAGAATAGATAACTTATGCAGTTATGTGGACATGAGGGGCAACAGAAAGATCACTTCAAAAGCCCATTTCCTTTACCCAAGACTCAATCATTTTCACTTCTTTCCTAACTATCGATTGAACATCCCTAACTAGACAAGCTAAAATCCAAAATGCTCCAAAGTTTGAAACTTTTTGAGCACAGACATGATGTTCAAAGGAGTACTTGAGACTTTTGATTTTCAGATAAGAATGATCAACAAGTTATCTGCATATGTTCTGAAGCCTGAAAAAATTCAAAATTTTAAATACTTTCTATCCTATGCATTTTTGATATGGGATACTCAACCTGTACTGTAACAGCCTCTGATCTAATCTCTCTTGTGCTACGGGTCTTGACTTCTCTGTGGGTCTGGTGGTGGACTCTGTTATACAGTATAAATCCAGTATAACAACCTATTGCTTAAAACCCATTAGTGACCCTCCCTATCTCATGTGTATAGGAAGGCTTTCGAGGACATCTTACACATGGTCACTGTTTATCTCACCAACCCTACTTCCTAACAGTCTCTTGCATACTCACATTTTAGCTGTATTAATTGTGAACTACTCAGACCACACTGCTCTGCAATTCTGTCCTTCTGCACATGACTTTCTCTCAGCCTAGGATGTACTTCTTTCCTTTCTTTATCCAGCAAAGCTCTACTCTTCTTTGATGTACAGATAATTTCCCCCAAGGAACTTTCACAGAACTACTACTGAGGCTGACGTTGTCCTCAATATCTTTTCATAGCATCCTTTGCAAACCTTTATCAGAACAAGTTTAACAAAAGTATATGGGAGATGATTACATTATAATGAAGAGAAATTTAAAATATAGTATATGCAGGGAAAACCTATTTTTGCATCAAAGTATCAAAGAAAATTGGAAATAAAATGGCCCATAAAAATGGAACCAGAAGAGAAATAAAAATAACATTGACAGCATAGTTAACCACACAACTGCAAAGGCGAATACATTCTAGCAAAAATAGCCATTATCAGAGATCAAACAGACTTAAAATGAAAAGAAAAGATAGCTCAGGCAAGACTAAATTCCCTTCCTGAAGACTTGTCAGGATAAGAGATAGAGAAGAAAGGGTGGTAGGTTTGAGGTTTGAGAATGAACAGATGGCAAAGATGCTGAGACTGGATAATGGAGTTCCTTGTGAAATTGAGAAAAGAAACTAGAAAAGATATAGAGAGGTATAGAGAGGGAGAGGTCTCTAAGAGAGGAACTAGGCAAATAAAGAGAGAGACCAGCTTTTAGTTGCTGATGTCACACTTCACAGATCACTGCCAGATCGGTGGTGTCGATGGATAGCATGTCTCAGCCTGCAGATCTCAGTGCTGAGGTCTTCGAGACCTGACAGACATGCTTTTTGACAACGACTTTAAGAAGCGAAAGATGAAGTATTGATTTCCGTTCAATCATATGTGTTAATCCCATTATGTACAAAAGGAGACAGGAGGGCTTTTAGAATTCGGAGGCCTCTAATGTCACTTCAACATTAATTACAAAGTTTTGTCTGATCTTGCTTTATAAGCTGGCTGGATACTAGGGGGCGTGAATCAGAAAAGAGTTTTGGGTAGCCTTAAAAGATAATAGAGCAAAGAGAGGAAGTTGTTTAAGAAGAAAGAAGAAAGGAACAAAATCAGAGTGAGTTGCACCATTGTCAGCTTCACCTCCCTAACCTGTAGTACAGTTAAGGGGGTGCCTTCATGCTGCCAACACTTGTGACATTTCTATTAGCAAGTTAGGGATGTTTTTGTATATGAGGCCCTTATGTAAACAAATCCTGGAAGTTCTGTTGAATTGTAAATAAAGTATTAGAGAATACAGGTTAGTCTTGTCAATGAGGGGTGAATATTGGTGCTTCTTCACCATCGTTATTTAACTTAGAATAAAAGGAATAAAGGATGGTATTTATCAGAAAATCCCTGGTTTCTGGCTGACATGGAAAGAGATAGCTCTGCCAGGAAGCTCCTGAAATACATGAAGATATTTGTACAAACAGGAATATATCATGGCACACAGCAGGTTGATGGGAAAAGAAAAGGAAGTGGTCAAGGAACCCACAGCCGAGGATTTGTATCATGGATTTTGTCATAAGAAAATAGACATCATTTGAAAGAGGTGGACTAAATAAATAAACAAATAGAAAGTAGTTCCAGTGTTCCAGCCAGGCCCTGAGTAGACAAATAACATCCCTCAAACAGTAATTGAAGGAAAAATGACATGAGAAGGGAAATGGATGTGTGTGTGTGTGTGTGTGTGTGTGTGTGTATCTCAGAATGGATAAATTTACATAAGTCATTTTTTTACTACCTGTGCACATATAGCACTCCTGTACAAACACCTCCCTCACACACAAAACACTAGAATATCACAAGCTGATTTACATAAATAAGACCATAGAAGCATAAAATTGTGAAAATACAGAACTTGAAGATGAACTGGTAAGTATTTTTAGTGTACACCTTGAAAGAAAAATAATTTACTGGAATTTTTGAAGGCAAGGTAAATTTAAGTGCAAAGAAATTCAACATGAAAGCTCTGGAAGTTCATATCTGAAAACAGGATGAAATTCAGCAGGCAGTTTCTAGTGATCCTTCCCAGGGCATTAGTTATATGTGACTTTTATAAACAGCGTTTGTGTCATCCTCCCTATGGAGACCTCTGAGTGGCCCCACGGAACAATAGGTTCATTTATAAGTAAGCCTGTGACCAGCTCTGAAGCAAGGGTGGATAGGCACAGTCAGTGATGAATTGTTGAATTCTTCTGGACTTCATCTTTAAGAAGACTGAACAATTTGGAAGTGAGATCCAAGCTTCACCTACTCATATTGGAAAATGAATGATAGGCTCAAAATATTCAGTAAAGAAAGACTTTGGAGTTCAGAACAGGTCAAACTATTTAAAAGATATTGCAAAGATCATAGCTGTGTGGAAGATGACAAAATAATATTTTTAAAGACCATATATACAAAAGTGACTTTTTAACATATATATAACAAATGGAATTGGGTTATACTTTTCTTCTACGTTCATGAACTGTTTAGATAGCAAGATAACTATATGATCATTAACACATTGAAAGAAGTCACCAATTCATATAGTCTGGGCTAAAAGTGACTGAAAAACAGATTTAGATGTAGAACACTTTGGCTCTGTGCCACAGAGAAAGTGTTTGGAGCCAATCAGTATTTCAGAGAACACAGTGATCAAGCTATAGAAAGTGTGGAGAAAAATAGAAAGAACAAGGAATCGCGATCTTGGAAAGAAAGTTTCTGGAAGAGAAATACTAAAGCCAATATTCAGGATTCAGAAGCATATTACAGAAGAAGAAAGATAGAACAAAAGGGAAACAAAAAATAGCAAAGTTTTGAGTTCCTAAATTCATGTCATGACCTTCTTTGAGGATACTATGATTTTTAGAGATGGAAGGAGGGGCGAAGGCGGTGGGGGCTGATTTATTTACAGAAATAATGTGTAAAAAGAAAATAATCTGAAAATGTAACATTGTAAAATTAAATGGTGCACAAAAGGACTTTTAATCATACAGCACTACTAAAATGTTACAAAATGGATTTGAGATTAGCAAGCTAGATGGTGCCTAAGGTCTGAGCACTATTCCATTATCTGCTGCTTCTGTAGTATGTTAAGGGTGAAAGAAGATCATCATTATTTTATAATTATTTCAGGTAAAATTGCATCCTTATATAGTGAAGTGGATGAGAGTGTGCCAGCTAGTCTGCAAAAGAAGAATACGATTTTCATAGTAATAAAATTTTCTTGGCAAAAAAATATAATTTTTATGTGGATATTTTGAAAATTCTATTTCTCTCTTTTTGCTTTTTCAAGTAGACTAGCTGAGTATTTTTAATTTATTTTAATTTTCGTAAATAAATATATGACCATTAACAAAATGACTCTAAGTCACGTCACAGAACAACACACCTGCCCATCCCTCCTTACCCATTGTGACCCTTCCTTCCTTCCTTCCTTCCTTCCTTCCTTCCTTCCTTCCTTCCTTCCTTCCTTCCTTCCTTCCTTCCTCCTTCCCTTCCTAACCCTCCCTTTCTTTCTTCTCCTGAGTTCGCCTCAGAGGCAGCTAGTTTCACCTGGGGTGACTGTTTCCTCTTGTATTTATCTCCAGATTGGCTGATATTATATAATTATGCTGCTCTTAGTTTTTAAATAGTAGGCACTTTCTGTGGTATACTCTTAAATCCAGGGTAGCGGGAGTAGGAAGATGGTGATCGAGTCATCTTATGTCTCCCCGCCTCACACCACCACACAAATAAGCTTCCTTTCTATTTACTCAGTATCAAGAGTTGTGTCACAATGTAGCTCAAATCACTGTTCAGTGTTTGCTTTATGATGATTATATAAATATTATAGTGTACCATGGTTATTTTTTTTTTGTGACAATTTCTTTTCTCTGAAGGCACTAATGTCCCATTTTATTGTCCTCATTATGAATAAGAAGCCCTTACCAGATCCCTTTAGAGAATGGTAAAACCTACTATGATATTATCACAGGCAAACACACCAGTTAATTGTTCAGTTTTATGTCTGCCCCCCAAAAATGTCTCCCCACTCCAGGTCTGTCTCACAATGTCATTCTGAGAGTTTTCTTACTTGCTTTTCTGGTACATCTTCTATGGACTGGATCACAGTCTTCCATGGATGTCCACTGTTGTTTTTTCAGAGTTCATTGTAAGAAAAACTGTAATCATTCATTCACTCAACGTGTATTTATTCAATATCCAGTATGAAGCAAGCATTGTTATAGGAACCAAAAATATATCAGGAACAAAACAGGGAATCCCTGACTCTCTTGAGGACTTGATATTTACGTGTGTGTGGGGGGGGGGGTTGCCAGATAAAAGACAGAGTGCTCACTTACATTTGAACTTCATATAAACAACATATACTTTTTAGTATGAGTATGTTCCACATATCGCAGGGAACATATTTGTACTAATAAAGTATTTATTGTTTATCTATAATTCATATTAAACTGGGTGTCATGTATTTTTACGTGCTAAATCTGACAATCCTCTTTAAGAAGGATTAGGCTGTATAAAGACAAATAGCTTGATAGAAACAAGATAGATGCCATCCTGGGGTGGGGAAAGAAAAGTAGGGCAGGGCAAGGGAGATTGGGATTGGCAGGAGCATGGATAGCAACTGTCAAAGGGTGTTTGGGGTGAGCCTCATGGAGAAGATGCGATATTAGCAAGGGCATAAAGGAGGTGCGTTCACTCTACAGTTACCTGGGAGGAATGATTCTAGACAGAAAGGACACCAGTGGACCTGAGTGAGAAATAGCAGAGAGAACAGCATGGCTATCACAGAGCAGATGAAAAGTGCAGTATTAGGACATGAAATCAGAGAAGTAACAGGGATCCAGATCATGTAGGACATCTAGGTTATTGGGAGAGTGCTGTAGTTCACTCCCAGTAAAATGGGCAGCCATGCAGGGTTTTGAACAGAGTCATGGCGTGGGGTGGATTCTGTTTTAACAAGATCTCTCTAGATTCTCTGTTGAGAATATATTAAAGGGTAAGGGTGAACGCCAAAGACCAATGTGAAAGTTATTACAGAAATTCAGGTAAGAGAAAAAAACTTTGGACTAAGGAAACAGTAGTGGTGACGATGAGAACAGACTGGATTCTGGATGTATTTTTCCTGTAGCCATTTACTGTGAAAATTTTCAAAGATATAGAGAAGTTATTACCTATTTGGGTTCTGCAATGAACATTTTGCTGTGTCTGCTTTATCATATATCTATTCATCTTTCTGTCCTGTGACTGTGTCCCCTCCCAGTTAGAAATGTCTGATTCAGTTTTTCCAGAGATAAACCTTCAGTCTCCTGAAAATAAAAAATAAAAACAACCCATCTGGGCTTGGAGCATAGTAATTCTCGGGATAATTCTGTAATTCCACCAGTCTTTGACCCGTTCTCCTTTTTTCAGCTGCATTTCTCAAACCTATTCTAAACCCTGGGTTTTCTGTAGTTTCAAGGGATTGGTTGGCTTGCTTCTTTTCTTTTTGGCAGCTACCATTTCAGATTTTTAGTTCCACCTCTGTCACTCCTAGTCAGTTATAACTCATTTGTCTGTTTTCTATCTTTTAAAAATGTGATCTTTCTTGTCTGTCATTTTACCCTCTCAATTTCCCTTTGTCCTGTGGCTTTGTAACATTTGTATTCCTTGCCTTTCATTTGAAAGGAGCTTTGAAAGGAAGGACACATGATTTCAAATACTTTGCCAACGGAAAGAACAGAATGCGTTTAGTAAGACTTTCTTCATTTAAGTGGATTTATCAAAACACTAAAGGTATATTAAAAATCAGTTGCAAAGTAATAGTTTTTCAGAAAATCTGGATTGGAAACTCTGTTGTTACCCTTCAAGACTCAGGAAGATACCAGTTTAGAAACCATTTGTGCATCATCATCATGCAGTGTTAAACTTGGGCTCTCTCCAAGCTCATTCTGGCCTGTTGGTTGGATTTTGATGTTAGTGTTTAAAAGAAATTATATAGTGGAATTCAGATTGACTCAGGCAAATGTGACCCTGTTTGCTTAGTGAAGGGAACAGCTTTTCTTTGCTCCTTGGACCTCAGTTCCCTTTCCTAAGTAGCTGTTACATCTTTGCGGTGGATAAATTTTAGTTTCACTCTGGTACCGACTAGCTACAAATCCTTCCTCTAGCACCAGCAGTTTCCACCCTGCTGCTTTCACTATGCTGACTGTTCTGTAAAATATTTATTATGACTTTGTCTTCCCAGTCTGAAATGGTGCCATACTGAGGTAATTAGATTGCAGCTTGGCCTTCTTAATTTCATTTGGTGCAGGGAAAATGGAGACCTTACATAAGGAGTAGATGGAAACTGACAGGCAGTTGGCATTAAGTGCACCTACACATATTTCCAAGCAGAGGCAAATGGAACTTTTTGCCAGTCCCTCATTGCATGTCATCTGCTTACTGCTCTTCCCACGTTTGCTTCTAGAAGAAAGCTACTGAAAGTCATTTGTCTCTGTGAATTTTCTTCTGTACAGCTCCAATAGCCAGAACATTTCTGGCCCAAGGCCCTCTTCATGTTGGACAATTGGCTCTCCCCATTCAGGACACTATACAGTAGCTTACCCTTCAAATGAGAGTTTGAGGATTACTTTCCCCCTACTTTATAATTTATTAACAAAGACAGTGAATCACACAACTGGGCATCAGAGCACAAGTGCACATACGTCCTTGAGCTACCCGCTTAACCTCTCTGAGACTATATTTCTCTATCCATTCTCTATAATGGTAACAGTAATACTAGCCTGCCAATCTACCAGGTGGCTGTGATAATGAAATGAACATTTAAAAGTACTGTCAAAGTCTTAATATGGTTTCATTTCTGAATATGTGATCCAGAACTAAGCACTCTGGGTACACCTAACTTCCAGCTTTTTTGTATGGGTAGAATAATCAAGTTCAAATTCAAGTAAATTGTTCCAGAAACACCTTATTTGTACTGGGCTTGGGGTACATTCAGAGCTGGACAATATGATCATCTTTGAGAACATTGTAAAGTGGCCATTTGTAGTCCTAAAAAAAGAGGTGTTGCTCCTGGAAAGACTTTGGATAAATCTCAGACCACTGTAACCCTTGGCAAAGTCCTTTTACCTACGTAAATGAGTGGCAATAAACACTGACTGAATCCAGAGAGTCAAGTTCAAATCTAAACTTGAACATTTCGTAGCGAGATGATCTTGGGCAATTTACTTGACCTCTCTGAACTTCTGTTTTCTCATCTGTAAATGCAGACATAATACAAACCACTTAGAATTGCTCCAAAAAGAAAATAAAATAAGATTTGCAAGGACCTTATCATCATTATTAATAGAAGCAGCATTATACCACTATTATTTAATAATAATAATAATGCTAGCAGGCTATTTTTGAATATATACCATGTTCCAGACACTTGCTACATGTATATAGACATTAATATTAATATCTTTGTCTCAAAACTATAGGAAGAAGGAATTATTATAGTCATTGTTTGAGAAACTGAGGCATAGGGAAGACTAAATACATATCTTAGGGTCATACAAGTTAGTGGGCAGCCATAACTAGGCAGTCTGAGAAAGACAAAACAAATGGTAGCTTCTACTCTGTTTACGTTATTTATCTCTGTAAATTTTTACCTAAGAAGAAGGAATAATAAACAAGACTGTTAGAAAGTCAAAATGAGATAACAAATAGGAAAAACAGTGCTAATTCTAGAAACTTGTTCACTTGTGCTGTGATTGACCATTTATAACTTCACATAGGTAGAAAGGTTGAGATGAATTCCACACTTTTGACAAAGAAGTCTTCAGATATTGCATGTTGTTAGCAGTGCCCCAGTTTGCCCTGCCAACAGGTGACCCAATCACTTATCTTGAAATTCTGGAATCGAGCTTTCAACGTGGCAGGCTATCCATTGAACACCTGCTGTCTTACTCCTTCTTGTGTCAGTGTACCTCAGGCAGATAGCTGAATCCCCAGGCACCTGATTTTGAGCATATGCCATTTCACAATAATAATAGGCAATAACAGAACTTGTAGTCCTATAAATTAATTTAACACTCTTCCTCTGGAGAACAGATGACTGCATTCTAAAAACAATATTTTCACTCAAGTTACAGTGGCTTGTAAAAACATAGTGAACAGGGTTAACATGGAGGTGTTAGGAAGCATATGATATCCCAGGAGGCTGAACAGATCTAAATGTAGGTGGGTTGTCTCCTCCAAGAAGTTGGTCTTAGATACGGTTGCCTCTCAAAAAGATGGTTCCAGTGAAGAGCAGTTAACAGACTAGGCAGAAATGTGAGCCTCTGTGGTCCATTAAGTGGGGATGGGTTTAATGAGACCCAGAGTTGTGCAGAGTGACCCACGTACTTACGCATTAAAAGAGTTCTCTCCTTTATAATTATTTATAGGAAGGAGTGAAAATTTTACAATGCATTTTATTACTTCTGTGAACCATTTAAAAAAATGAATTACAGGTGTAATAAGGATTTATGAAGGAAGATTCCTTTGTGAAGGAAGAGACTAATATACTTAATTGCCTAGAGAGTCTGTCATGATACATTTTTCTTCTCTTTCTTCTTCCCCATTTTCCATTTTCTCTTTCTTGTGTCTATTTCTCTCTTGATTCTCAACTCAGTTTCCCTCGTTCTTATATGATTCTTGCTATAGCTTCATTTTTTAACCCAAAATCTATTATCTTCTCAAAGAATTCTCTAAGCAAAGATTAGTGCCAATTGTCATTCAGACCTGATTTTTTCTGACTCTCCTTTCTGAATAACAATACAAAACCTGTCACCTTTCCTTTTCTCCTGTCTTTTCTTATTTTATTTTGTTGTAAAGATGTGGGGTACAAGTCAGGATTCAGTACTTAAGTAGTTTACATTCAAGTGAAGTTTGGGCCACCAACTGGCCCTCACTTGCCCTGGTTTAGGGTCAGTACCATTAGTGATGTTACTTACCCCCCACCTCCTTTCCCTGGCAGTATCACACTACTGCTAATTCCTCTCTTATAGTATTGTGATAAATGTTCAGGACCCACTTATAAGTGAGAACATGTAGTATTCAGTTCATTGTTTCTGTGATAGATCACTGAGTATGATGGACTCTAAATCCATTCAAGCTGTTGTGAAGTCCATAATTTTGTCCTTCTTTATGGCTGTGTAGTACTTCATTGTGTATATGTACCACATTTTTTTTTTATCCAGTCCACTTTTGATGGGCGAAAAACATGGGTTGATTCCATGTTTTTGCTATTGTGAATAGTGCTGCAATAAATATATGTGTGCATATTTTTGTAGAATGAGTTGAGTTCCTCTGGATATAGTCCCAGAAGGGAGATTGCTGGGTCATCTGGAGTGTCAATTTCTAGTTATTTTAAAAATCTCCACACAATTTCCATAGAGGTTGAGCTCGTTTGTACTCCCACCTACAGTGTAGAAGTGTTTCCTGGGCAACCATCTTGGGTCCTCTCCCACTGAGATTTTCTGTCCTTTCAATAAAACTTGCTTTCCTAAAAAAAAAAAAAGGAGTGAAGAAGTGTTTCCTTTTCTCTGCATCCTCGCCAGCAACTGTTGTTTTTTGTTTTATTAATGATGGTCATTCTTACTGGAGTTATGTGGTATCTCAATCTGGTTTTGATTTGCTTTTCTCTGATAATCAGTGAGGCTGAGCATTTTTTCATATATCTATTGGCTGTTTGTATATCTTCTTTTGAGAAGTGTCTATTCATATTCATTGCCCATTTTTTAGTTGGGTTGTTTGTTTTTATTCCTTTCAGTTCATTTGATTTCTTTGCAGATCCTGAATGTTAGGCTTTTGTCAGATGCAAAGTTAGCAAATATTTTTTTCCAGTTCTGTGGGTTGTCTTCCCACTCTCTTGATGATTTATCTTGCTGTACCAAAGCTTTTCAGTTCTATGAGGTTCCATTTATCCATCTAATCTTTTATGGCATGTGCTTTGGGGGTCTCTCATCTTTTCATGAATAAGTATTGCAGATGTATTTCATAAAGCCAGTGCTGCTTGTCATGGGACATTAGCAAGTATTAACTTTGTTCATTTATTCATTTAATAAACTTTTCCTCATTTAATATTCATTTAGTAAGTATTTAATAAACATAGTGTGCTTGACACTGTGCTAGGACCTCAGGGTATAGAATTTAGCAAGGAATAGTCTTGTCTGGCACTTAACAAATGTTTGTTGAATGGTCAAAAGAAGAGATTCACTTGAATTCACCTGCTGAATGTGGAAAAAATATCTCCATGTAGAAAGGCATGAAATTTTCTGAAGATTTTAAGGAGTTCAGAATATTTGTGGGGTGAGTAATTTGGAAAGTGGACTTGGACACAGAAAGTAGGACCAAAATAGAGTACAGTTGTACAACACACATCCTGCACAGTTGTATGTGGTAACTCTGGCATAGTGTGAAAGGAGGTGGCAAAATAACACTGTAGCTGGCCCATAAAGCACTTTGTGAGTCAGGGAGAGGCAGAAAAGTAGATATCAGAATTGCTGTCAAATTGTCCTATTAAGAGTGCTTCTGCTCACTCTGGTGATGCTGATTCTGCCTGCTTCACCTCTGCTTTCCCAGAATTTTTGTCACACTGCTAATTTACTGTGCCAGTAAATAAAGGTTGTATTTCTCAGGTGTGCTGGAGCTAAGAATGTCTGAGAAACACTACAGACGATGGAGAACCACTCATAAGAAAAGGCAGTAGCAGGAGCAGATTTTCCTTTGAGAAAGGTCACTGTGGCACTGGAGCAGAGGATGGATTAGTGCAGAGTGAGAGATAAGGGCCTCCTGCTGGAAAGCTTTCATGCCCTCAGGGTCTAATGACACCATGTTCAGAGCACTTGACAAATACTCCTCTGCCCTTGGTTTTCAGGGCCACCAGCGTAAGATTCCAGTCAGAATGAAAAAGATTTGTCAGTGTCATCCTGAGAGAATGATGACACCTGACATGAACATTTAAACAGATCTATGCTAGGGAATTAAATAAAGCTATCAAATATGAGCATGAAGCTTTTCATGTTAAATGCTGCCCACCTAAAAGACATTTCCTGTTGGGTGGTATTTACTTTTTTTAGCATTTTGGCTTGTTTGTTGTATAGCTATGCTACACACAACTTGATCATTTTAAACAAGTTCATTCCCAATATATTATTTTTCTGTGCGTCTTATGTTACTTATGTGACTTTTTTTTTTTTTTAGTAAAACCTAAGGTTTTCTGTGATCTGTATATAGACTTTTCCTTGTCAGTGAAATGTGAGTTGATATATTTCTGTTTCTAAACATAAATTAATGTTCCAAGAAGAAGAAAAAGACGATATTCTTTATTCTTTTTCTTGCTTAAGTGTTAAACTACATATAATGTGATTCATGCCTGACTCTCCAAGCTACATAATGGGGGGGTGGGGGGAGAAGAGTGTGTTTTTCTGAATTAACTTATTTCCTTTCACTAAGCCCCTACCCCTACCACCCCACCCCCTTTTGGATTAAGTATCTGGATGAGATACAGAACTTGGGATCATTTATGGGATGGTTATGGGATTGTTTTTTATTCTATTTAATATTACAAAAATTAAAAAACTCTTCTAGAAAGCAGACATTAGGTAAACATCTTGTAGTTTCATACAACAATTCAATAAAACAAAGATAGTGACTTATCTAAGATGTCATAAACCTCTGCCGGGTCAATATATTACGTGATTCACTTACCTTTAAATATTGGATTTATTTTTAGAATAATAATTTTGACAATAATACAGCTGTTTAGTTGTAAGGCCGTGTACCACATTGGGAATAAAAGAGATGTGATTTCTAGCTTGACTCTAGTGAACCACCTATGTGAATTCCTTTCTGCCAGTTTGTACATCTGCAAAGCTAGAGCCTTGCCAATGACCTCAATGTTTCTTTTTATCCTTGTAATTTCAACAGGACATATTTGTAGATTACTTGGTCATAGTACGTGCTCTAATAGTGTATGATTCCATGTCATCTAAGGAAAAGGTTTCCCTCTTACTGTCACATATGAAAAGGCTAAGGAAACAACACACAGTTAAGCATCCTTGTAAGATAAGGTCAGAAAACAAAGTGTTCTTGATTAAGAATGGAAATCTTTCTTCCCATTACTGAGAGAAAATATATACACAGACACAACTTTGAGGCATATTGATTCTTCTCTCTGAACAAGGAACATGTGTCACTCACAGGCATGAGGAAAGAAACTGTTTACAGTGTTTGCAACAGCAGGATTATGCTTATAGAATTTCAGTTAAGGTCACTGGGAGAAGTGTTGAAATAAGATTTTGGTTACTGTCTTTTTGTTTATTTGTTTTCCCTTCTACACTGAGAAATAAATATTGGTTAAGTCAGAAATGGAGCTTCCCTTTGCTAGGATCAGAGGCACAGAGAGGAATGAGACCAATTTTAAAAAATGGTAGCAGTTCTAATAAAACCTAACCTGTAAAAACTACTGCTTTGCAACATATAGTGTTGGTGGAAACTGGTAGCAACTCTAACTTTTTGTTTTCTTTTGTTTTGTTTTTGTTTTTTCCTGAGAAGAAATGTAACAGACAACAACATAGGACAAAATACTCAATATTAAGTACAGTCATGCACTCTATAAGGACATTTCAGTCAATGAGGGTAGTTGCAAAAGATTTTTAAACCAGATTTGTACTGTGCCTTTTCTATGTTTAGATACACAGTTACTTACCATTGCATTACAATTGCCTATAGCATTCAGGTATGTAGGCTAGGAACAATAGACTATATAATATTGCCTAGATGTGTGGTAGTTTTTGTGTAAGTACACTCTATGACATTCAAATGATGATGAAACTGCCTAACCACACACTTCTCAGAACATATCCCCATTGTTAAATGATTTCATGCCCGTACTCAGTTAACATGTACATGGATGCTACCAGTCAAGAGTGGCTACCTTTTTGAATGGTAGACACAAAATTGTTCAACTTTGTGAAGCATCAAAATAAAAGAGCAGTAAGATATACACTGAACAGAGATCAAAGCCCCCTTCTACTTATACCAACAGATAACTGTCTATGAATATATTCTATCCTATTACCTATGCTTGACACATGTTTATTTCTGAAATAATTAGGGCCAGTAGAGTATAATATTCTGAAATTAAATTTAATGTTTATTTGGAGTTTATTAAAACATAATACTGTAAGTCATTTTAAATTAGTTCAGTTAATCTGATTAAGTTACTTGCTACTACTTCTGATATTAATAGTGTCTTATCTTGCCTGTGTTAAATTATCACTGGTAAATAACTACTAACCATATATGAAAACCAAAATTTGCAGAATACATGAGTGTGGTATAATGGAAGAAAAGATTCTTGTCCAAGTTCTGTTACTAATTTGTTATGTGACCAAGCAGCCTCACTTCTATCAGTTTTCCTATCTATAAAATTCGATTAAAACTGATAATGGCCGGCTCGGTGGCTCAGCCTGTAATCCCACGCCTTTGGGAGGCTGAGGTGAGTGGATTGCCTGAGCCCGCGGGTTCGAGACCCGCCTGGGCAGGCGAGATCTCAGCTCTACAATAAATCAAAAATCAGCCGGGCGTGGTAGCGCATGCCTGTAATTCCGGCTACTAGGAAGGCTGAGGCGGAAGGATGGCCAGAGTCCAGCAGGTCGAGGCTGTGGTGGCTGGGAACGGCCACTGCACTCCAGTCTGGGCGACAGAGTGAGACTCCAACTCAAAAAAAAAAACACAAAAAACTGATAATAACATCATGGGTTAGACAAAGTAAGTATAGCCTATGGAAGTATAAGTAAAATAGATTATTATATGATTACAGTATTGACACATTCTGCGCTTTCTTATGTGAGATTCCATAAATGAGAAAAACATCATCCCTCCAGTCAGAGAGTTCACATATTCTGAAAACGGATGTACGGACAAATCAGCCATTATAATATGACAGGATGAATATCACAATGAAATAATGGGTAAATAAGCATAGCAAAGAAGGATGCACTTATCTGAGAAGGGAGATGGTCATGGAAAATTTTCTAGGTGGAGGTGATGTTTGAATATCAGGGAAGAGGCAAGGGCTAGACTTAGAATTTGGGAGACAAAAGCAGACGGTAATGAAAACCATGAGGTTGCAAATGGAGAGTAGTTAAAGACAGAAAACAGTAGAAAAAGGACAGAGTTCTTTAGAACAACAGCACTTAACAATGTAGAAGAAATGGAATCTATGAAGGAGGCAGAGAAAGAACATGAGATAGGTAGTAGGCAATTCAGGAAACAGACTTGTCATAGGTTGTCAAGGAATAGCAAGTTTCAAGTGGGACGGTGGTCACTATCACCAGATACTACCTTACTTGATAGAGTTCTCAAGAAAGAAAAGGATTATGGACCTTCCATTGAATTGGATACATCTAGGGGCCATCTGGTTCCCTTTCTCCAAGAAGTCAGTTAAGAAACAGGGGTAGAAGCAATGTGTACTGTAGTTTGAGATTGTAGAATGAAGTTAGAAGTGAAGGTACCGAGTATAAACTATCAAAAAGCTCAGATGTAAGGAGCATGTATAAGAGCAAGAGTGGGAGTTAATGGGAATTAGAACATAGGAGGGGGAATTGAGCTTGGATAGAAGAATTTCTTTCTGGGAAGAGAAAGGTGGAAAAAAGGATAAACACAGATGCAGATAAATTAGCCAGTAGAGGTGTCAAGAGGGATGCATCAGTAGACTGATGAAGAATGAGCAGAGTGTTAAGAATCAAGGAACAGAAAATGGATCTGACCAAAACAAAAAGTAAGAGGATCAATGAATTGTAATTGGTCTACTGTCAGTAATCCCTGAGATGAAATGAGTTCTTGAGTGACGTGTATAATCTTCCTTCTAAACCAGCTCAGCAGCTCTGCTGTGGAAGAGTTCATTGTAGGTCAAGCATTATGAAAAAAGAAAGGAAAGAGTTTGAAGAATTTGGTTTATTGCAGGTTGATTTGCTCTTAAATAGTAGAGGGTTTTTTTGGAGCAGTTGGTAAATATTAAACTTTTGTTTTTGAGATTGAGCATATACAAAAAAGGCATGAAATTTAAATATCTATAATCAATGCTATACATCTCTATGTTCCTAATATCTTTTTTTAAAAAAAGACTTTATATATGGGTCCTCTCTTATTTATTTACATCGACAGATTAAATTGTATGTATTTATCATCAATAATATGATGTTCCGACATATACATACATTGTAGAGTGACTAAATATAGCTAACTAATAAATGTACTACCTCACATAGTTATTTTTTGTGTCAAGAACACTTCCCATCCACTCTTTTGCATTTTGCAATATATCTTCCTTAACTGTAGTCACCATGCAACACAATAGATGTCTTCAACTTATTCCCCCATTTAACTGCAATTATATATATATTTTTATTTTAAAGATGTGGGGTACAATTCAGGATTAGATATACAAGTGGTCATCACACAGGTAAAGTTTGGGCCTCCCTTTGGTCTCCATTTCGCCTGGTTTGAGATCAGGTACCCTTATTGATGTTGTGCCCCACCCCACTTCCCCTGGCAGTATCCCACTACTGCCAGTCCCTTTCTCATAGTAGTATGGTAAATGTTCAAGGTTCACTTATGAGAACATGTGGTACTCAGCCCTTTGTTTCTGTGATAGATCACCGAGTATTATCGATTCTTTCATCAACATCTTCTCATCACCCTCCCCAACCAACCACTCCAGCCTCTATTAACCACCACTCTATTCTCTACTTCTATGAGATCAACATTTTTTAGATTCTACAAATGAGGGAGATCATGCAGTATTTGTCTTTCAGTGCCTGGTTTATTTTACTTAACATAATGACCTCCAGGCTCATCTATGTTGTCACAAACAACAGGATTCTGTTCTTTTTGTGGCTGAATAATATTCCATTGCATACATATATCACATTTTCTCTATGCATTCAACTGTTGATAGATACTTTGGTTGATTCCTTATCTTGGTTATTGTGACTAGTTTTGCAATAAAAATAGGAGTGCAGATACCTCTTCAACATACTAATTTTATTTCCTTTGGATATATACTCAGTAGTGGGATTGCTGGATCATATGGTAGATCTATGTTTAATACTTTGAGGAACTTTTGTACTCTTTCCATAAAGCCTGTGCTAATTTACATTATCATCAATAGTGTATAAAGGTTCTCTCCAAACACTTGTTATCTTTTGTGTGACCCTAATATTTGAATCCCACATTTAAAACTATTGCCTAGTTTGACCACTGGTTTTCCTAGCAAATTATAGGTTACTGATTAGCAAGGTCTGAGACTTGAGCAAGGATGTCTCAGAACTGAAAAATCTCCTTTCTCCAGTGTGTCCTTAGACGAGGCCACCTACCTCACAGGGAAGTTGTTAAGATTTTCTGTGGAAGCCTAAAACCTTTCCATCTCCCAGGAGTAGCCAAACTGAGGCATGAGTAAAGGTAATGGATTCCGCAATTTACTCCTCTTCAGTATGGAATCAATATTGATCAATATCTTCTGTGAAGATGTAAAAAGTTTTTTATTTTATTTTAAGTATTTTGGATAAATACATATATACATAGGTCAAGATACTTAGAGTAGAAATTTAATTCCTGTGTCAGTCACATTCAGTATATTTCATGTAATATTTACTTTGCATGGTCCTATGGATTCATTAAGAAATCTGCAAGCAGAATGTGTGCCTAAATGAAAATTGTGTCACTGCTTCTCAAAATTGCTCACAAACTGTTCTGACTGGTGGTTCTTTCTGGTTCAAATAGCCTGCTCACAAGCAGTCAAATGAACTTGGGCAGTCTGCCAGAGGCATTCATACCGAGGATGTTTGGAGGCAACTCTTCAATGCAATTTGCAGAGCTGGAAGGTGCCAGAACTTCAACAAATAGGCGAAGTTGCTCTGTGGAACAGTGGGAGAAAGGGTCAAAGTGCTATTTTGACACTGCCTTTGCAATTTTTGTCCCAGTGACTTCATGTTTTGGAAAAAGCACATACAGAAACTTGTGGGGATGGGAGTACATGGCTCAAATTATAAAAGTCCTGGTGGATGTTATTTCTTAAGTAGAAACTGTCATGTGAAAAGCCCTAGACTGCAATCAGAACATCTGGCTGAGCAAATCAAATCAAAGAGCTGCTCATCAGTATTCTCATCTGTAAAAGAAGAACATGGTACCCCTGGCAGGACAGGGAAACACAAAATAGCTACAAGCTAAATCCTGAATCTTTTTTATCTGCTATATATTCCATGGGTTCTTCTTGAGATTTTACTTAATGAGTAGAATCTGATACTAAAATAGGTTTAAAGACTTCTAGCTAGAAGATGTTTTCTAAGATTTTCTTTTTTTCTATCCTAACATTCTAATACTCTAAATGAGAATAATTAGTAGAGTTACATTTAATTCTTGTGGATCTGATAGTTTTAATTGCTGGTGTTCATTAGATTGTTGTTACTTTGCACAATATTTGATTTTGAAAACTGCTTCATGTCAACAACATAAGTCAGGGTTTTTTAGTTTGAGTCCGTTGATGGACTTATGAGATTTTGTGAAACTCACAAACACACATGCACAATTTTGTAGACGCAGGCATATGGAGAGTGGGGTCAAAACTTTCATTAAATTCTCAAAGGTTAAATGAAAGTAGTAAGAGCACAATCATCTTCACTAGATGAAAGTTAAAAGAAGTCTAGATGTCAGGCAACACAGAATGGGAAAAATTCAAATAGATTTTTTAGACTCTACAATGAAAATGACTGCCAAGACTTGCTCTTACAAATACACCCCCTTTCCAAGGCTACATGATCCATATTGCAGGCAAGACGGGGGTCAGCAGGGTCTTTGGTGATTGTGCATTTCCCCTTAATTTTAAATTTTCTGATATTGAAATAAGCCAAAGTCAAATTCTTTCGGCTTTTCATGCCAGATCTCCACAACTCTGACATGTTTTTACTACATATAATTAAACATACATTCTTAACTTTTAAAATCTATAGCCTTGTTAATCTGGAGTTCTAGATAGCTCCTGGACCTGGAGGTAAGTTTTTTGTTGTTGTTTGTTTTTTTAAAGATATATTTTAGAGTCATTAGGAAGAGTAAGGGAAAAGGAAAAAAAAAATTATTCAAAAACACCTTGCCTTGAAGAGTTCAGACAGTGACCAGGGAAGACTTCAATATTTCTTGAGTGCATTTTCAACTCTGTTTTATGTTGAATATGTGTGTGATTGTTAGCATTATAATTCAGTAGCAGACATTTCCATGGTCTTGTAAGTCTTGGTTCAGAGGGGAATAAAACTGGGAGGAATGAAGGACTAACTTGAGGCAGCAGGCAGGAATCAGAGGCAGTGATACAAGCTATAATGGAATATCAGATGTCTGAGAAGCCTCCAGGCACCATTAGACCAAAAAATTATACATAGATGCTGGCTCCCATAACACAACAAAGCTGGATCTTGGGGACATTTACCCTCAAATCCACTTACACAGAAAAAAAAAAGGTTGCTTTCATAAACTATATGCTAACTCAGACACTGTGCACCAAGTAGAAAAGCAATTGGGGCTGAGATACAAGACAAATAAAAACATGAATTTCACTAAAACAGGGAGTTGATTCGAGATCCTGTAAGAATTCTCAATGTAACGCTTTTGCTTTTCTTTTATTTCAGATGCTGCACAACAAACATGTCATGGTCCGTGTGGGAGGAGGATGGGAAACTTTTGCAGGGTACTTGTTGAAACACGACCCCTGCCGAATGCTGCAGATCTCCCGTGTGGATGGCAAAACATCCCCCATCCAAAGCAAATCTCCAACTCTTAAGGACATGAATCCAGATAATTACTTGGTGGTCTCTGCCAATTATAAGGCTAAGAAGGAGATTAAATGAAACTAAGTGGTCTCTTAGTTACAAGGGGACTCTTACAATGGCCCGTATCCACTTCTCCAGTGTAGTCAGTTTAGTTCATATGCTCTGAAAACTCCTTTGGAAAAGGGTGTAACAGACACAAAAATGTCATCATATTAAAAAATGTTCAAAGAGTAGCACTATTTATTTTTAAGGCTTCTGTAGAATATGACCTATTAAAATAAATTTTAAACTCAGATTTAAATTAGACAAATGGTAGGCAAATTATTTCCCAGTGTGTAAGCAAAGTATTTAGACCACAAACAATATTAAGAACACAGTACTAGCTAGAGATAAAAACTGTTATTAGGAGAACACATTTAGGATTTGCAGTAAGTCAACAGAAAGTGCCTGCTTTATATCCATGAGTAAAAGCACCCCAGACATTTTTTACAAATGCAGGATTTTTAAACTATTTTTTACAAAATGACAATTAGTGAGATGATGTGCTACTAAAAATACCCTATCTGTATGGCAGATAAATACAGAGTAGTCACAAAAGTAATACTTTACTGGAAAGGCCACTTCAGAAAAGTTTACATTCACTTGGAAGATTGCCTTAAAGTATATCTATCTATGACCAAATTTCTGGGGTACTTTTGGAAGTTCTCAATATACCCCCTTAGGGAATAGCTTATGAATTGTCTCCCACATTCCTGAGCACATGGCTGTGTTTAGAATGACTTTAGTGTAATTCACACACATAAGCTGACATTTATATTTTGACAAGGAAATTGTACAGTCAAATGTTCATTGATTTCATGTTATTTTAAAGCATTTTCTTATAAAATATATCTTTAGTTAATCCTATTTTGCTATGCTGTCTAGTAAAGTAAATCCACTGTAGCTAATGATGTTACAGACTTATGTATGCCCTTGTATACCCGGGACAGGGCTGTTTTGTACCAATAAACAGCAAACTATTGTCCTCACTGATTCAAAAATTAAAAATATAAATTTTAAAAATATTATCTGTCTCCATATCATGCTTCATTCTGAAATAAAGTTAATCTTCAAATGGAAGACTTTTCTGAGAGTTATAAGAAGAGTTAAATGAGGGTTACCTAGCACTTCACTTTGGGAGGTGAATGGTGGCGTTTCAGTTCTCCTTAGCAGAGGGTTTAGATTTTATCATACACTATAACTTAAGTGCTGCCCTGAGTATAAAAAAGATAGGCAGAAATAATTTTTCAATTTCAGCAAACAAAACAAAACAAAACCAAACCCTACTTTTCTTGCTTCAAAAAGTTAGGGAGGAAGAATTTGTCACATGATCAATTTAGGTCAAAACATATACAATCTGTTAACCAGGGAGTTTTTATACAACAGGTATGGTATAATTTTGTGGTTATAGAAGCAGTGCTAATCATTCTAGGGAAAAAAAAGTCAGTGAAATCTAAATTATAAATAAATATACCTGCAGTCTTTGTAGGTGATAAGCCTACCTTGGTGTAGTGAATAATTCTAATATCCTTGAAAATGCAACATTAAATGATTTAATATTTAAATTGCGTAACTAATAGTAACACTGAATTTCTCTGTATAATGACAATATTTTCAGATTAGAAAATATAGTTTATTTAGAAAGTAAATTAGAGAGAGAGAGAGAGAGGTGATTCACCTCCTCAAGGGAGAAGAGGGGGCCAAAGCTTAAGAAAGCATGGCCATGACAATATTTTCATCAAAATTTTTTTCCTGTGCTTACACTTTTCCCATAAATATAGCTATACCTTTAATAGTGATAAGATTAAGCCACTGCACTTCAGCCTGGGTGACAGAGCAAGACCTTGTCTCTAAAAAGTAAAAATAGAATGGTAATAATAATAATAATAAATTGCATTAATTTAGTTCAGAAAGTATAGCTTAACAAAAATAATATTAATCTCTTTATCTATTGGCTTATATTACCACAAATTTGGTAGCTGAATTAACACAAATTTATTATCTTACATTTCTGTAGTCAGAAGTTCAACATAGTCTAATGGGCCTATATCAAAGTGTTATCAAGGCTGTAGTCATTTCTGAAGAGTTCAGAAGAGAAACCAAAAGATAGAGAATCTTTTCTACCTTATTGAGGTCACCTGTATTCCTTAGCTTAGGACTTCCATCCTCCAAGTTCAAAACCAGAAATGTAGCATCTCTCTGACCCTCCTTCTTTCTTCACATCTTTTTCTCTAACCATAGGTTGAAAAGGTTTTCTGCTTTTAAGACACATGTAATGTGATTGGGTTCACTTGGGTAATCTACTTTAAGATCATTGATTTGATCACATCTAAAAAAATACCCCTTTTCCACATAATATAACATTTTCACAGGTTCTGGGGATTAGGACATGAACATATTTGGAAGGGCTTATTATGCCTACACCACATCTAAGATGGCCTTTTAATTGTAGCTATGAACATGGTCACACCTGACACTGGAGCCTAGTTGTTAGCTGAGTAGTACTGAACAGGGACATGAAAAAATGAAACTATACCCAGGCTCTTAATCATTAACTCCTTATTGAAAACTAGCCGGGAAGTAGACTGATGTAAGCTAGTGTCACCTTATTCTCAGCTTGATGTAAGATCTGAGTAAGAACAATGAAGAGAGGGCTCCTGTATTGAATGAATAAAGAGTTAAAAGTCTAAGTAGTCCAGAAATTTGGTTGAGAACAGAAAAAAAGTATCTACAGAAATTCAAGTAAGTAAAGAGTGAAATGACCACAGTCAGAACTAATACTGAAACACTGAGAAAGCTAGGCTGATTCTCAAGTTACTAAGAGACCACTATCATAGTCACTCAGTTTCTTCTGATGTGAGTGGGGGCAAATCCTATAAAATCCCTACAAAATAGGCAGTAAAGGTATTTAAATCAGTGACCTGTAAGGAATGATTTCAGGAATACTGGAAGTGTTCATTTTTTACTGTAAAGAAATTATTTGAAGAAACTGTTATCTGAGTTGTCTAGAGATTATTAGCCAAGAAAAATAGATGCAGGGTGAATAAGGAGAGAAAATTCAAATGTAACTCAAAGGAAAGAACTTTCATGAAACTATCCAAGTCATGAAAACTATCCAAGATACAATGCTTACCTAATAAGCTGCTGAACAGTCACTGAAAAGACAAAACATTTAAACACTGGTGAGAAGACTAATTTAAACTGACTTGTGATTAAGTTTTTTCTCAGATTCCTTCCTTTGGATCATGTTATGGAAAATTATCTTTGTCCTCATGGTTTCTCAAGAGCATTGAATGTCTCAGAACAAAGCATGAAATCAGTTTTTCTAGATCTACGATGGAGGAAACTGATCAATGTTCTCCAATGTACAAAGTATCTTCGCAATAACCATAAAGTTATTAAATCTTATTATCTTCTCTTTTTACCCTTACAAGTCATAAGGCATCAGAAATTTTAAGTAATTTCCCTAAGATCAAACATGCATGGCTGTAATTCCATTGCTTTTCTTTCTTAAAATCTGATACTCCATGACTTTTAATCAGAGTGGAGTAAAACTGGCCAAACCTCAATAGAAACTCAGAAGTGGAAAATTAAAAAGTACATCAAGTCCTCTGATTTTATGGGTAGGGAAACCAGGTAAATTTTCCCAAAGTTAAACATGAGTCTAAAACTCATGTCTTCAGATGCACAATTCAATGCTGTGTTATCTGTAATGTCAAAACCTCTGTGCATAAAAGCATCTTAGAAGTGGGAGTTGGGTCACAATAGCAAAAACATGGAACCAACCATGGTGCCCACGGAAGCGGGACTGGATTTAAAAAATGAGGTACATATATACAATGGAATATTATGCAGCCACAAATAAGGACAAACATATGGACTTCGCAGCAACTTGGATAAATTTAGAGTCTATCATACTCAGTGATCTATCACAGAAACAAAGAACAGAGTACCATATGTTCTCACTTATAAGTGAACCTTGAACAATTATCATAATACTAAAAGAAAGGGATTGGGAGTAGTGGGAAACTGCTGGGGGTGGTGGGGGTTGGGATTGGCAGTTGAGGGAAACTGCCAGGGGAGGGAGGGGCACACCTCATCAACAAGGGTACCTGCAAAATGAACATTTGTATACCTAGCCCTGAATTGTACCCCACATCTTTAAAATATAAATAAATAATAAATAAATAAATTCTAAAAAAAAAAAGTGGGAGTTGGAAGGAGCCTCGAATTAACTAGACTGATGACTGATAACTGCTATATTGCATTGTTATGTGTTTACTTTCTTTAATAGTAATTCATATTATATATTAGGTATTTGGGGACCACTTTTTCAGTTGCTGTGATCACTTTTATTGATTATAGCCATTGGAGGGAAAAGAAGCTAGTGTCTTTTTTGTTTTAATTTGCATTCCCTTAATGACTAATGGTGCCATTCCCCCCTCCCCCCCGATCTTCTTTATGAACCTGATTTCAGCTTTAAAGTTTAGGTCCTCACACATTTATCAGAACTGTTAAATGCTTCTCTCTTGCTTTGGGGCAGCTTTTTTTCCTATCTTTTCTGTTCCTAAGATACATTGAAAATAACAACAAAAAGAAAACATACATAAATGTACTATCACCTTTCACTGAGTGCTTTCTTGATACAGTATTTGATAAGGATGTAAGTATCCATGATCTATATATATAGATACTTATTCAAAATACTTAAAACAGAAAAGATTTTTACATTGTCATAGAATATTGAAGAGGGGTAGATAGTAGAATCCATTACCTTTACTCATGCCTCAGTTTGGCTACTCCTAGGAGATGTATGATTTTAGGTTGTCATAGCCAGCCCTACAACTCCCCTGTGGAATAGTTGGCCTTGTCTGAGGACACACTGGAGAAAACAGATTTTTCAGTTCTGAGACATCCTTGCTCAAGTCTCAGTTAGACCTTGCTAATCAGTAACCTATAATTTGCTAAGAAAACCAGTGGTCAAACTGGGCAACAGTATGAAGTATGGGATTCGAATATTAGGGTCACACAAAAAGACAAGTGTCTGGAGAGAACCCTTATACACTATTTATTAATGATAATGTAAATTAGCACAGTCTTTATGGAAAGAGTACAAAGGTTCCTCAAAATATTAAACATAGAACTACCATATGATCCAGCAATCCCACTACTGGGTGGGTATATACTCAAAGGAAATAAAATCCATATGAGATAGCTGCACTCCTATGTTTATTGCAGAACTAGTCACAATAACCAAGATATGGAATCAACCAAGTGTCCATCGACAGATGGAGAAAGAAAATGTGGTATACATACACACAATGGTTGTTTTATAGATTCATTGGTGAAATGCTATTCTTTTGTCCATTTTTAATTGGATTATCTTACAGAGTTGTAGGAGCTATCTTCTGGGTATAACCTGTTTCTAATGTATTATTACAAATATTTTCTCAGTTTGTGGTTTTCCTTTTCATTTTTAATAGTACTTTTGAAGTATAAAAGTTTTAAATGTTTATATAGTTCAATTTATGATTTTTAACTTAATCGTGCCTTTGGTGTCCTAAGAAATATTTGCCTATTTGAAGGTCAAGGAATTTACAAGTATTCAGTTCTTAGACCATGGTGATCATATTTAGAGACAATGTTTGCAAGATGAAGCATAACTAGACAAGGGAGAACAGAATAAAAAGTCATGTCAAGTGAGAAGATTAAAGTGTTTGAGTCATTGGAACACAAACTTCTCTGCATCAACCCCAAACTTCTTCAGTCTGCTATATACGCACAGTTTTGGGTAAGTAGCTTTTTAGAAAATTGGGGAAAAAGCCACAGTAGCATATTTGAATTAGCTTACAGCACATATGGTAAATAGTTAAGAGAATCTGAGATGCTTGCCTGAAGAAGATGTTAAAGAAATACACCTTAAGTCTCAACACAGTCAGTCATACCTAGCTTGTACTGACCTGCTTATGCAGAAATTAGTATTCACACCTGGCAAGAGTTACTTTTTTCCTTCCAGGGACATAGCATAATTCTTACCAGTGAAAATAAACAAGTCAAACTTTTGGAAAAAAAGGAAAATTCAAAGCTTATGTCAATTCTCCCTGGGTACCAAGGATGATACAAAGAATTTTTATTATAGGAATATTTATCTACCAAAAATGGAGACAGATATTATTTCTCCTTTAAAGTACAGAAAAATAAACATGCCTGCCTATAAATCCAGGGATTGTAAAACACCTCTTCTTTTTTCTTGAGTCAGAGGCTCTCTTTCACCCAGGCTGGAGTGCAGTAGCTCGATCAATCATGATGTACCGTGGCCTCGGACACCTGGGCTCAGGCTATCCTACTTCAGCCTCCTGAGTATCTGGGACTACAGGCGGGCGCCACCACATCTGGATATTTTTAAAAAGATTTTTGTAGAGACCAGGTCTCACTGTGTTGCCTAGGGTTGGTCTCAAACTCCTGGGCTCAAGGGAGCCTTCGGTTTCAGCCTCCTAAAGTACTGGGATTACAGTCATCAGCCACCATGCCCAGCTTTTGCTGCTCTTCTTAATTCCAAAGAGATCAAAGTGTTCCTGAGGTTTCCCTAAACACTGGCCCACATTCGAATTATTTAAGACCTTGTAAAGATGAAATGTTAATATTTAACAGAGATGGCCAAAGCCAATTTTTATATTGACAAAAATGTATATTTATATCTCCCAAACAGCAATACAGAATTTATAACAAAATCATGTGTGGGAAAACTATTAAATTATATTCCAAATACAAATGGTGGACCAACAGAATCACATATAGATGTTTAAAGACATGCAGTATGTCACAAAGGAACTGTTTAATTACATACAATTTTTTTTTTGCTACCAGCCATAATAATAGTTTGAATAGAATTAAGAAGCAGTGATTTAAGCATTTTATATTTAACACTACATATATGCATTTTACTGTTTTTATATTTCTGTAATTTGCTTGGGGGAATTGATTGACATATTAAGCATTATAATGTTCTCCTATTTAAATTGTGAATTATGAGAAACTGGCTTCTACTTAAGGTTTTCTGAGGAACTTATCCATAATTTTACGAGAGAAATGTCCAGATATAAATATAGGGGGTGCCAAAACATGTACACATGGTTTAAGAGATGTTATCTATGTGTTACTTTTCGAAGTTTAATGACGGGAGCAATGTGTAGCATGTTTGCTCAACCATGCTTCTGCCATTTTCTTTGTCCTGCCTGTCGCATTGTGATGTCAGCATTCATTTGATTAACACCATCTTTTACGTAAATAACATACTTAAAACGTATATACATTTTTGGGGGGCACCACCTGTATATTTTTAGTAGTCATTTTCTGGTTTCTTATCAGGCATCCACTCATCCCTTTCCTTTCCTAACAATGTTGCTATTTGGGGATCACCCCTTAACCCCTGCAACCCATGTGGTTTCAGGAAAGCTAATCACATTCGTCAAGGAGGACTTGGTTGAAAGGAGCAGTGTGCCCCATTCTTTCCAAAAAAACAATCTACCTCACTATCATTAATGGGTCAACAGTAGGTAAGCATGACATCCAGGTTTAAACTGCTGTTAGGAACAGCCATTATAACTTCCTGGAAGTAAACCTTTTGTTTATACCAAACCAAGTTCTAATTCATTACGATGTAGTGAAGATGAAATTTTTCTTACTATGTTAAAATGGGAGAAAAAATTTGCACAGTTCTAGTTCCATACCCATTCAACACTGAATGATCTTTGTGTCTTCGAAAAATTAAACATGTTAATAAAGTGGAAAATTTAAATTCTACACTACAATTCAATGATTTCACTAACCTTTATAGACAAAAATAGCATTAATTTTCTAAAGGGTAAAGACAATTCTGCCTAACTATATTTTTTGCCTGAATATTCATAGAATATTTCATACCATAATAGAAAAAGTAATTTTTCCTTGTGAAGTCAAGAGACCTATATTATATAGTTCAAATTCCTTCCAATTACCAAGATAAACCGCAGTTAACATAAGTCTTGTGGGAGGGATGGGTGAGACAGTGGCTCCATTTGTGTAAAGCAAGAGAGCAACTCTACTTGACAGCTCCTATTGGCACTTAGTATCTGCAAATTCTAATTTAGGGCTCAGCATGTAGCCTTGCCATTTCAAAAAGCTAGTAATCTCAATGTCTAGTAGCAATTCTTTTATTTTACCATATTATTATATCAGAAGACAAAGCAAAAAAAAAAAATGCTATAAAACTCATGTTCCTAATGTACAAAGATCTAAAAACTTTACGACTATGCATCGTGTAGAATTACCTCCCAATATTTTTTTGTTTGAAGTAGACCTTTTTAAATACAGTACCTACATGTTTCTCTTTCATACATTCATACTTGCCTTGGCAATTTCACATCTGTATAAATCTTATGGTCATTCTTTAATAAATACAAAAAAACCCCACAAAATTTAGATAAATATATTACCACTCATTATAACCCATTCAGATTATTAGCTTAACTCATTCAATTACTACAGAGGTCTTTATAGAGCTGCATCTAATATTATACAATAGTACATCACTGCCCTCTGATGGTATCACAAATATATAATTTTAAATTCTGCAAACAAATGCAACTTATTGTGATGTAAAACACAATGTATTAATTTCATAAGCTACAGAAATAAAACAAATTCAAAAAAAAAACTTGCCCCAAAATATTTGACTTACCAAGTTATAAAAATGTACAGTGTTACATCACAAAAGCCCTTCAAATGGTGTTTTTTTCAAGATTTTCCCTGATGATCAGTTTAAAGGCACTACATCCAAAAGTTTAATCAAAAGTCTTCACATGTAGTGAAATAAAAACAGATACAAGGCTAAACAGCACAAATATAAGCAGTTAGCTTATTTTATAAAGGATATAAATATAATTGCAAATTTTAATATCAGAGATGTATGCTGAATTTGTACATGCAATGTTTAAGTATTCACTATATTGAATCCATTTTTTAACTACTAAAAAAAATGGCAAATCACCCACTAACTGAAGAAGAGCAAATGTGGGAAAATAAAAGTCTGGCCATTTTCTAAGTTTGAAAATCAAACTTTTTTTCAATATTTTCAATATAGACTTAGCATTCCATTTAAGGGCAATAATATTACAAATTCTGAATCTTCACTTATTCAGAGAGAAAAACTTAAATTGAGGAAGTCCACTTGATTGCAGATATTAAACAGTTATTGGCAGTAGACTCTTCCACGCACGTTATGCTTTATGAAACCGTCCACTAGAAAAGATTAAAACATAGACAGAAAAGTAAGTTTCATTCAGAGTTATGTAACCATGTCCTCATGAACAAACAGGCAAAAAAAGGAATATGGAATATAGAAATGCAAAATATTTTTATGAATAGCAGCTACTAATACTAGTTTACATTACAGTCAAAAGTCAGAAATAAGATGATGGTTTAAAAATTTAAAGAAGTAAGAAAAAGTATCTGGTCAGATCAATGAGCAAAGCTGCAGGACCACTGTCTCCTACTGTGTTGTCAGTACCTCTCAAGAATAACTATAATGTGCTGGGACTATGGCATCTTGGTATAAGAGAGTGCCCAGAACAGCCCAGGCTGTTCCAGTCCCTCTCTGAAAACAGGATGTCCTTCAATGCTGTAGCCTCATGCAGCACACCCCCTGCACCAAGGTGATAAAACTCAAGGGGTGCTGCTTTCATGGGGCCCTTACCCATGGCGCAAGTGGGGCACACACAGTTGAGATGCCACCAACCCTGGGCAGCTTTCCTAAGTTTTGGGAGACCAGATGGAGATGAATCCTTACGCTCCATGGTTCCTTGCTGCCTGAATGTAAGTAATAAACCCATCTCCTATAATCGTTGCATGCATGGTTGTTCCATCCATTGGACTCAAAAGTTTGTAGCCACAGCACAGTGAACCTGTTTCTCTGTCACTAGATTCCAAATATCCATTAACAGTAAAGAAAAACAAAGCAAAACACCACAAAACAAAAAACAAAGACACCACAAAATAAAAATAAATTGCTTGCGCCAGGGAGTCAAGAAACTGAAGAAACTACTACATGATGGCTTGGCAAGGTCTTTTCCTTGCCTGAGTTAGGGTTCCACTTGTTCGTTTGTTTAACCAAGCTTATGAAATCTGTGATGGCTGGCTCTGAAAGAGTCCAAAGGATAGGGAAGACAGATATATCACCATCTCTTGAGTAGAGTTTTCCATGTACATCCAAGGAATATTACTAGGTGTTATATATTTTTAAAAACTCTATATTAAATAAATTTTGAGAACTGAAGTTTAAGTAAACATGCTTTTCTCTATCATGTGACTTCTGAGAGGCTTTAATTCTGAGCCCCTTTTTATCTCAAAGAAGGAGATAATGTCTACAACATACAATTCAGGATTTTTAAACAGTTTTTAACTTGTATTTTACCATGGGACTCTACTTTCTACAACATATCTCTTTGGACTAGTGTTCTAAACACTAAAGGAGTGATGCTCCATCTGGTTTCCTATTAGACTACCACAGAGAGCTTAAAAAGTCCTGATGGCTAAACTCCACTCTCAGAGATGCTGAGCGGCGTGAATGAAGCCCAATGACCAGTCTTTCTTGGAAGCTCCCCATGAGACTCCAGTGTACAGCAGCAGAGTTGAGAGCCTCTGCACTAGCAGGCTGCCACGACTCCCATGCTGCTATATTCTCTACTGACAGTTCTTGGCACCCTGATGTAGTCATCACATTGATTTCTTAAGGTAAAGGTAATTATCCTGGGAAGAGGCAGAGCTGGTCAGAAGATGAATTTATGGAAGGTATGAAGATAGCAGAAGGAAATATTTTCCTCATACTGTGGAGTCTAGTAAGGAGAGATTTAGTTATTCTCTAGGATAATTCAGGTCAGCTTATGGAACAGGCGGGACAGCAGTCCTAAAAGGAGACCCTAGGCCAAGTGGTCTGAGGATTAAGTGACTTTCTGCCTTGTATTTTCCCTTTTTTTATACCTGAGCCTCCAAATACTTTTTTTGAATTTCATGCTCTTAATGTGCTTTGCACATAGTTGAGGGGGAAGGAGCATGTCCCTTAAGGCTAGTGTCTTGGCAATAGAGATGATTAGGAATATTCCAAGGAAAACTGACCCACAGTGGGTAAAAGCAGTGGTTCCTGAGAACGACTACTCTTTTCGAGAAAGTCCCCCTGCCCCTAAGGGGGCCAGAGAGATTTCTTATAAGGAGAAAAAAAAGAAATAAAAGTTCTAAATTTAATACTAAATGTGTTTCATTCTGAACATTTTTGAGGGTACCAGAGATAATGTAAGGACTAATTTCTTTTTAATCTACAGGCTTCAGAGTGTGGAATCTTTAAGTTTAATTAAGAAAGCCCCTTATTTCTTAAATTTTAAAAACTGATGTTAAATTTATTAGGCTAGAAAATCTGAAATAAGTATCTTCTCTATTTAAGTATTGATTAAAGTGTTGGTTTCTTACTGCATTATATGAGAGTCTAAATACTTCCACCTCTCCTATTATGAAACGGTGGATCTCAACATTTCTGATCCCACAATTTAATTTTCAAAAGTTTGTGTTTGTTTCTGAGAACCCTATATGAAGCAAAACTAGGGACACACTTCTTTATCTTAACAGAATATTGAAAGAAGTACTCTATATTTCTGATAAAGATTTGACTTTGTTGTCTTCCAGCTGTTTTACTTTGCATAGATCTATTCTGTTCCATCCCAGGGGTATAAAAAACATTAGCAAAATGGTCACACTTATTTACCTTAATCTTGAAACCAACTATTTGATACATTGTTAAATGTTCATCGTAAAAAAAAATAAACTTTAAAAAATGTCATTCATTAGATGAAATCAGATGAAATAAATTATAAGAGTAAAATATGCACAGATAACTCTTATCTCTTTGTAATATTCCTGAGCCATCTGCTTAGAATAGCTGCCTGCCCCATAAGTCAGTGGCGCGAGTGCAGGCATGTGTGAGCACATGGGCATGTTTGGTGTGTCTGTGTGTGTGTGTGTGTGGTTTCGAGAGCTAAAAACAAAGCTGAATTGCAAAGACAATGAATCAGCTAAAAATTAGTACTCATAATTATTGATAGGTTCAATATAAGTAACTAAAATGAAAGACACTGTCCCTTTCATAAATATGCTTACTAAAAGTATTTCCTTTAAAAATGGTCTAAGAAGCCGGGCTTGGTGGCTCAGCCTGTAATCTCGCGCCTTTGGGAGGCTGAGGTGAGTGGATTGCCTGAGCCCACGGGTTCGAGACCCGCCTGGGCAGCGAGACCTCATCACTACAATAAATCAAAAAAATCAGCCGGGCATGGTAGTACATGCCTGTAATTCCGGCTACTCGGAAGGCTGAGGCGGAAGGATTGCCAGAGCCCAGCAGGCGAGGCTGCGGTGGCCGGGAGCGGCCACTGCACTCCAGTCTGGGCGACCAAATGAGACTCCAACTCAAAAATAAAAAAAAAATGGTCTAAGAGGCTGGGCGCAGTAGTTCATGCCTATAATCCCAGCACTTTGAGAGGCCGAGGTTAGAGTATTGCCTGAGCCCATGGGTTCAAGACCAGCCTGGACAACTTGGCAAGACTTCATCTCTACAATAAAAATAAAAAAATTGGCTGAGTGTGGTGGCACATGCATGTAGTTCCAGCTATTTGGAAGGTTGAAGCAGAAGGATCGCCTGAGCCCAGGAGGTTGAGGCTGCAGTGGCTGTGAGTGTGCCACTGCACTCCAGCCTGGGTGATAGAGTGAGACTCCAACCCCCCCCCAAAAAAAATGGACTAAGCATAAAACCTTAATATTGGAACCACTATTTTCCTGAGCTTTAACATGTAAAATGAGTCCTTTAGAGTTCTGCTAGATCATAAAGATCCCTAGTTCAAAGACCTTGCTTAATGTGTCCACTATTATGTTCCCATTGTCTAGCTATGTGACTGGCACCTGGAGAATTACCTGTGTCACACCAACAACTGTATATCCTCTGATCCAAACTAATGTTACATAACTATAGATGAAAGATATCAAATAACTGAGTTAAAAAAATTTAGGCTGTGAGACAGAATGTATAGTGTAATCCAATTCAATTATGTTGTTATGTAAATGGGGATTAAAATGTCTGTAAAATGACACTAAATTTGCATGATTTTTATTTTCTTCTTTAGACTTTTCCATATTGCTTAATTTTTTGACATTTTTAAAATTAGAATTAAGTATAAAAATATCAAAATATAATGTTGGAAAGATGTATTTTATTCATTTTGGGAAAAAGAAAGCCAATCCATTCCAATAAATGTTAAAATAAACTGGCACCTCTTCTGATCTATGCTATTCATGCTTTTAAATTACTTCAAAATTTTCTGTTAATGCACTTTTTTATTTTGGATGCAGACAGCTGAGCTTTAAGTATACTCATCACCCCATCACCTCTACTGTTAATGCATTTTAAGACAACATTATTGAATGGATGACTACTTAAGTTTTTAAAAATGCCAGTTAAGTTAAACCTTAAGTAAACTGTAATACTTACTCTAAGTCCACCTTCTGGTGGTGGCCCAGATGTGGCAATTTGTTTTTCTATTTTTTCTTTTTTCTTTCTCTTTTCTTCCACAGATCGAACATCCAAAATCCCCCGAGATGCAGCCTTTAAGAAATTTGATAAAAGTTATAGAAAAAAAGTCAAAATCAGTATCCAGTGTGCAAAATTTTGTTTGTCTTTTGCTTTTCAGGTATTTCTATGGAGATAAGGAGTTGGTTTAACACATAATTAGAATATTTCTACCACAGCCTTACATAAAATATACTATCATTTCTTCATTGGACATTTTGCAACACTATGAAATTTCCCCTTAAACTTGCTTCACACCTGTCAGTGTTTTTACACGGCATGGCCATTTTATCCCAAGGAAAAATGTTATTATAGGAGCATCTCAATTTATAGAAGACATCTGTTAGTTAATTTTCATATAGTTAATCATGTAAATATATTAAGGCAATATACAGAAACATGGAAATCATTTAGAAAATGATTATCTTTATGTATAATTTTGTAGGATATTAGGCACCGTTTACATAAGCAACAGACATCTATGGAGGGAAAAAAACATAAACACATAATTATCTAAGCAGGCAGAATTTTATTTTTAACCTTACCTCCTTCTGTCTTCTCTCTGCAGCCTCTGCGAGCTTTGCTCTTTTCTCTTCCTAAGGAAAATGTGTAGGAAATGTTTTAAAATAAAATCAAACATTATCATGGATAAACTATACACCCACACTTCAAATGTAACAATTTACGGAATACTTAGTACTGGCTCAAAAATGTCTTATAAAAAATGCCACTGCTCAACTTTCTCAATTTCATTCTCCTAGTCAGTATACCTTCAAGTCAGCATATGCTGAGATAAATACAAGCAGGTTGGCCTATAGTGATCATTTATTTCCTTTCTTTCTTTTTTTTTTTTTTAAAAAAGGCTTGCCAGCTAGTTGGGGCAATAATTACACAAATGGGGTTTAAAAATACAAGGAGGGAAATATATAGTTTAGTACTGTCAGTTAAACAGGAGTCTGAAGTAGGCTGGTGTTTACAAGAGAGGTTCATGAATGAAGTGGGCTACTTTTATTGTGTAAGATGGTAAGGATTAGAGTAAACTTATGAGAAGTACAGTTCCATGTCAGAAAACAGTGAGTATTGTTTTTCTATATCATGCAAACTTAATTACAAAGTCTTTAAACACATAAGACAGTAGGTAGTATTTTCTTGAAGACCGGCATTAACTAATAACTCCCATTTTCCATACCACAATACACATTCATCTAAGGAACAAATATTTATTGAGCTCCACCATGCCTCAGGAACATTTCTAGGTGCTGGGGATACAGCAGTGAAAAAAATATAAACATCTCCACCCACATGAAACTTGAGTTCCAATAAGGCCACACATACAAGTAAAATCAAGTAAATAAATGTCTGCAGCTGGTAGTAAGTGCTTTGGGGGAAACACTGTATACAGAATGTGGTGGATAAGAAATGAGAGGATGGGTGCATGGTTAGCGGGAAATCTATTTCGTTTAGGGTCCTAAGGAAAAGCTTCACTGATAAAGTGACCTCGGAGCAGTGAGCCATGTAGTTATCAAAGGAAGAGAGCAGAATGGGGGATGGGGAGGACTTAACAAACACTGACAGATTGTATTTTATCAACAATCAGACAAAATTAACACTATTTAAAAGCAACAGCAGCAACGAAGAGAAGTTGAGCTTCCCCACATCGCACTTGGAGAAACTAAAATTTTAGTTCCTATAATCTAATGACTGAAGAGTTAATGTGCTCCCCTAAATATCTCATTTTTTCAATTATCTTTTTTGCCAGATAGGAAAAAAAAAAAAGAATTTACGTGTTCTACGTTAACCCCCTGTAAGGAGTGCCCACGTAAAGCTACGGCTTATAACAGAAAGCCTCCAAAAGTACATCCATGTCTTGAACCACACACCCCCTGGCTCAAGTTACATTTCAAATAAACAAGCAAACATTGTAATATAAATATATCCCCAATATTTCAGGGAGCAGAGATACATTAAAAATGTAGTCCTTGTTTGCCTGCAATCCACATGGAAATGGGTGCCAGTATTTTTGTTAAATATCCAAACCTTACAAACGGCACACTTGGTGCTACTCTGTATTTTTATCTTTATTTTGATTCGGAGGTTTACTCCGTCGCCCAGGCTGGAGCGCAGGGACACCCTCACGTCCACCTGCTGGGCTGCGGCGATCCTTCCGCCTCAGCCTTCCCAGGAGCCGGAACTACAGGCGCGCGCGACCACGCCCGGCTCATTTTTTAAAAATTCATGGTAGAAACTGGGGTCTCGCCAAGTTGCCCGGGGCTGGTCTCGAACCCCCGGCGTCAGGCAAGCCCCTCGCCTCGGCCTCCCCAAGCGCTGGGATGACAGGTCGTAAGACACACTTTTTAAAGGAAGCACTTCGAAGAACGGGACGCAGACTGAAAAGACATCACTGCGGCATAAACCGCCCCACACGCCGACTTTCCGAGCACCTTCTTTAAACAGCTGGTACAGACACAGAAAAAGGCACATCTCTCAGGTCATCACCCAGTTCACGGAGAAACCGCCGTCTGCCGTCGCCCCCACGACCGCCTCTCCGGACGTCCCCTCCCCACCCCCCCGCC
>NW_007255171.1:69736-70989 GCF_000164805.1 Carlito syrichta | reverse complement strand
CCTTCCGCCTCCCCCCCGCCCCCCTCCAACTTCTCGCGACTCCTTTGTCCCCGCAGCTTGTCACCGATCCTTGAGTCCCTGTCCCCTTCCCACCTACAACTCCGCCTCCCCGGTCCCTGTTAGTGCCAGGAAACACCTGCTGCGGGCAGCATGCAAGGAAGGGATGGAAAAGCCTAACTGTGCTTCCTACTAAGCTCATCCCTCTAACCTTGTCCCGCCATTTATAAATGAGTGACGAGACTCCAGATAGCTTATACCACTTCTTTTGTGAGAGGGGACGCTCATGTCGAAGAAATTAAAGCCAAAATGACAAGCTGACGTCGCCCCTCTTTGCTGCCTTCTTAGTGGCAGTACTATTACAGTTGAGAGGCCAGAACATGACATCCATTATTACGTTGCTGCATTCAGCCTCGCAAATGCGGCATTAGTTGAGATGTCCTCCAGTTTCTGGCATTTAGGATTCACTTATCCCTCCAAGAGCAATAATTGAGTTTTATCTACTTTGAAAGATCCTAATGAAATGTTTCTGAAATTTTAATAAGTATTAGAATCACCTGGGCATCTAGTTAAAATGTAGATGCTGGTTTAGTAAGCATAGGTGGGACCTGAGATTCATTTCTGGCTAACTCACAGGTAATGTTGAAGTTACTTTAAAAGTAACTGATCTCTTCTCCATACACATACCTTTATTTATCTATTTTTAAAATTCTATTAGTTATTCCTGCTCTTTGGAACATTTTCAAATATTGCAAAAAGTAGGATGTAAAATGACACTTATCTCAGAAATCACTGTTAACATTTTGATGTATATTCTTACAGGTTAGTTCATAAATGTATAATTTACATATATCATGCACCTATTTTTATTATACAGTTAACTGAGTTTTAACAAACATATGCATCCATTTAGTCACCATTACATTCAAGATATAAAATATTTCTATCATTTGAAAAACCTTTCTTGGACCCAATCCCATTCAATCTTTTAGCCCATATCTGAGATTTCACATAAATGGAATATGCAATATACACGTAGACGTTTTGCATATGGCATAATATTTTTTGAGATTCGTTCATATTGTTGTATGAAACAGTGGTCATTCCTTAAAATCCCATAAAAATGATACTTTCATAATAATACTGGGTATCATTCCATTGCATGGACCTTTTAAAGGGTAAATACATTTCTATAAAGAAAAAGGGAGCCGGGCTCGGTGGCTCAGCCTGTAATCCCGCGCCTTTGGGAGGCTGAG
>NW_007255171.1:39980-69675 GCF_000164805.1 Carlito syrichta | reverse complement strand
CGCATGCCTGTAATTCCGGCTACTCAGAAGGCTGAGGCGGAAGGATCGCGGAGCCCAGCAAGTCGAGGCTGCGGTGGCCGGGAGTGGTCACTGCACTCCAGTCAGGGCGACAGAGTGAGACTCCAACTCAAAAAAAAAGAAAAAGAAAAAGGGAATGTTCTTTGTTCCAGAAAGAGAATAATAACTACTCACCCCCTTCTTTTTAGGGTTGTGTTTAGAGAATTTGAAATTCTAAGTGCTATCCTTGTCTCACTGAGATGTATATAAAACTTTAATTTAAAATAGCTAAATAATTATTTGGCCAGTTTTGCATCCTAGGAATATTTTTGGATACCTACTAGTCTCCTCTTAGGAATGAAAGCTTCTAGAAGAGTGAAATCTGTTCCCCTGCCTCCATGGGAGTTTAAAGTCTAGGCATTTGGCTCCAAGATATAGCTTTTTGTTTCTCAAAAGCGTTTTACTCTTTCCTTTAATACAATTAACATGTATGTAGTGGATTGTATATGACAGGCTATATCAAGTGACGAGACTTTTTCTCACTGTAATCTCTTTAGGAATTGCTTCTGATACAAATCACAATTAGTTATTGATACTTATTCAGTAATAAAACTTTTTTTCTGCCTTTGTTGAGAGGTTTTCTGCATTAGCAGGATAATTTGCTTTTAATTATTATTTAAACACTCTCTATGATTGTTATTCCCCCATCACTTTCCATGGCTTGTTTATTGAGTTGCCTACCACTGGGTATTTGTGTTTTTTCCAATTTTTGCTATTGTAAGTAAACATTCTTGTATAAGTCTTTATGTGGACATCCATCTTCATTTGGAAAAACCTAGAGATAGAATCACTGGATCAAATAATAACATTATATGAAGCTGCTAAAACTGCCAGCTAGGAACGTATTGTATGTTGCTGTGAGGTATACAATGAGTTTATTCTACATTATAGTAGCATTGGTATTTTCAGTTTTTGCAATTTTAGCCATTCTAATGGGTTTGTGCTGGCATTTTATTGTTCTTTTTTGATAAATTTTATTGAAATATAAAGTACAATTCACACATCCATTTTAGGTATACAGAATTTTCCTCTCATCTTTGGTTTGCTTTCCAAAGTTTCAGTCCCTTGTGGTAAAAAATATTACATGGAAAAGTCCAGAAACAAAAAATTAATAATGTTTAATTCGCGTGCCTTTCTGAATAGCTAATAAAATCTCATGCTATCTCGCCCAGGATGTGACCATCCCTTTGTCCAGCACACTCACACTGCATTAGCTACCCACCTGTTAGTCACTTAGTAGCTATCTCCATTATCAGATTGATTGTCATGGAATAGCAGTACTTGTGGTCAAGTGACTTTAGTTAATAATGACCCAAAGTGGAAGAGTAGTGATGTTGGCATATTGTTTGTAATTGTTATATTTCATTATTAGTTATTGTTAATCTCTTCTTGTGCCCAGTTTATAAATTCAACTTTATCATAGGCATGTATTGTGTATAGGAAAAAAAAAAAAAGAGAGAGAAAAATAGTAGAGGTACAGTTATTAAGATGACCTTAATGTTCCTCTTAACTTGACTAAACTTTCGACAGGCTTCTTCCTGATTATTGACTTCTGACTTTCCTATTTTTAAACAATTTACTTTAGGATACTTGCAATTGTAAATTATTTCTCTGTCCTTTTAAGATGTAAATCATCCCCTAGCCTCTTACCAGCTCAACTCAGAACTATATTTCTCTAATACCTGGGTGCCGTCTCTTTGAAAGTACGATAACTAAGAAAGATTATGTGTGAAGCGTTCCATATTAAAAGAGAGAGAAAGAAAGAAAGAAAGAAAGAAAGAAAGAAAGAAAGAAAGAAAGAAAGAAAGAAGCCCATCTCCTAGTTTCTGTAAGAGAGTAGGAGTCTAGATTTCCTAAGCATAAAGCAGCAAACACAGATGGTCTAACCATATTGACAATCCTACATTCTAATATCTTACAGTATTTTTCCATTAGTGGACCTCAGTGCTTAAAATCTCTCTCCTACCTTTTTGGTTTTTTTTTCCTTCAGTGTAATTGACTCCTCTTTTTCCCTATTACAATGATTTTGAATAAAGCTTTCATTTCCTATTGGACTCTGTCAGGTGCAAATATTCTCTGATATTAGTTGAGCTTTTTGGCAATTGTATGACACTCATGTAAACACCATAAGAACATATAAAATCTTTTCATTACCCCAAAAGTTTACCTTGTGCCACTTTCCAAATCACTCCCTCACCTCTAACCCAAGGCACATACTAATTTGCTTTCCGTCCCTATTGATTATGTTTTCTAGTGTTTCTTATAAGTAGAATCACATTACAAGTATTTCTTTTGTCTCTATTTTCTTCTACATAAAGTTTTTGAAATTTGTACATGATATTGTATCTGTGTTTCTTGAAAAATATCAATTTTTATAGGTATACCTATAAAGTGGATTTACCTATCCATGAGCATATCCATGGGAACTGTTTCTACTTTGAGGCTATTATGAACAAAGTTCCATATATATTGTGTGCAATTGTTTGTGTGAACATGTTCTTTTTCCTCTTGATTGAATACCCAAGAGTGGAATAACTGAGTCATATTTTACATGTATAGAAAAAAGTTTTGATTTTATTAAGTTAAAGTGCTTGTACCATTTCCTTTCACATCAGAAACATAAGACAATACTGGCTGTTTCTCATCCTAGCCAACATTTGTTATAGTCTTTAATTTTACCAATTCACATGGGTGTATAGTGGTAGTAATTTGCATTTTCCATCTTTTCATGTACTAATTGCTTTTTTTGGTATTACTTCTCTTTAGAAATGTCATTTCAAATATTTTGGCATTTAATTGGTTTGTTAATATACTATATTGCATATTATAATATATATAATAGTATATAATATATATTAAATTGTTAATATCAAGTCAATATACTTGATTTAGTTCCAGCAGTTTTTTAATAAGTTCTGAATACAACTTTTTTGTGATATTCATGTATTACAAATATTTTATTCCAGTGTTTGGCTTTTAATAATTTCCTTAATGGTTACTTTTGAATAACAGTAGTTTTAAATTAAAAAATTAAGTGTCTTATCCACAAATTTTTATAATTATATCATTATAAGTTTACAAATCATACTAATTTCATGTTTCTATAATTAAAAAGTCTATCAGTTATTTGAAGTTACCTTTTTGGTGTAATGAGGTCAAGGTCAATGATCACATTTTTCCAAATGTGTAATCTGTTGTTAAAGCATAACTCGTTAAGACAGTTGTCTTTTCCCCATTGGCTTATTTTGGCACCTTTGCTGAAGATCAACTACCAAATATGTATGTGTCTATTTTCAGACTCTCTACATGGTTGAATAGATCTGTGTGTATCCTTATGCCAAAATAAGGCTCTAGCAGCTTCCTAGATCACTGCTGATTATAACAATGCTTTAAATTAGGTAGCATTCCTCCTTTAATTCTGTTCTTTTATAAAATAGTTTTAACTTCTGAGACTTTTGCCTTTCTGTATACATTTAAAAATAAACTTTTCAATTTCCACACACAACAGACACACGCACACGTATACACACAAAGACTGCAGGGATTTTGATTGGGATTGCACTGAATCTACAGATCAATTTTTGGAGAATTAAAATCTTAACCATATCAAGCTACTCTGAACTATTTTCTCTAAATTTTGTCATTCTAAATAAATCAGTCTTGCATATATGTCATTTGATTTATCTCTAGGCTATGTTTTTCTTTTTGTTTCTGATAGATACTAGTACAGTATACAGAAATACAAATATTAAATATTGACTGTGAACTTGTTGCATGTTTATTAATTCAATTAGTGTTGTAGAGTCCTTAGAATATTTTTACATAGATGATTATACAGTCTGCCAAACAAAAACTTTCAGCTATTTCTTTTCACTTTATAAACCTTTTATTTCTCTTTATTGCTTTGTCATGTTGGCTAGGACCTAGTACAATGCTGAAGAGAAGCCATAGGAGCAACTTCTAGACATAGAAAAAAAATGTTTTCTTTAAGTATGATATTAATGACAGTTATTTTATAGATGCCCATTAACCAGTTGAGAAAATTTCATTTACATGTAATTATTTTTCATCAAGAATATTTTGAATTTTTTTCAGTATGTATTGATTTGAAAATGTTAAACCAATTTTGCACTCCTGGTATAAACCCCATATGGCCATGTGTATTATTGTTTTTATGTATTACTAGATTGAATTTGGTAGTTTGTTAAAGAAATTTTGGGTTTTATTATTTGTTGGTTTGCAATGTTTTCATCTGTTTTTTTGTGTGTGTGAGGCTGATACTATCTTCTGTATTAGCTATATTTTATGTTGTTGCTTTTCTTTAAAATCATCCATCTTTCTTCCCTCAAATATTAGACTTTTACTAATCATTTTCTGTTTTCAGTACTGAAGAACAATATATCATTGAAGTCACTGCTGATGAATTTTAGGTTTCCAGTAATAGCGTTTATTAAGTGTCTCCAGGGGCCAGCAGAATCCAGCCCTGGTACTTGCTGCCACAAGTACTATTTTGGCATAACAAAGGCAGCATGATTTGTGCTTCCCTCAACAGCTGAGTGGAAAGACCCCACATTGCTGACCTTGGCTGGAGTCTACTGCCAGGCCTCTACCTATCAAGGGATGGTGTTCACTCTGTCCTCCAGGTTCCTACAGTATGGTCAATGTACCAGGATGAATCCAGTCATCCTGGCATCCCCACTTCCATCTGCCCTGTCCTCTGGCCCCTGGCTATATGCCAGATCCCCATCTGGTTGTCCTATGCAGTGGTGTACTCCCAGGACGTTTTCTTCAGCTGGACAGCTGATCCACGGTCATGGGCTGGACTTCACAGAAACTGCTGTGGTTGTGCCCATTGCCACCCTCCTCAATTCCTCCATTCAGATGGATCTGTTTCAGAAAGACCATGAGTTTCTGTACTGGGAGCTGCAACTACTGTCTCTTGTTTGAAGGGACTGAAGTATGAGTAGGGCCAGGATATTCTTTTGTGTGCTTTTTCCTTTTATTTTTAGTTGACACACAATAATTGTACATGTTTATAGGATACAGAGCAATATTTTGTTATATGCCCATAATGTGTATTTTCTGTATTCTTGACTCTGGCATCTGCGATTTGGTAGAGCCAGGGAGGGATTGCTTATTTCAGGGTCAGTTAACTCCTAGAGATAGTAGACAATTTGCCTATGAGCAAGTCTTTGGTAGTTAAGCCAACCAATCCTGAGTCCATACTCTCACTTATCTTCTTTTATCAAGCTCTTGCTGTCTGAGACACTATCCCTGTGGCCTAATCACCATGGGATCTGGTACTAATAACTAAGGACCTACTGAAATCCAGAGTCCACTGAAATTATTCAGACTATTCACACTATTCAGTCTTAAACCTGCCTAGCTTGCTTATCTTGCTTCTCCTGTTCCTTCCCAGGAGAAGTCTCTCTCAGGTCCTCTTTCTCTGCCCACTCATCTTACATGCATGCATTCCTGTATGGCCCTTAATAGCATGGCTTTCGTTTCTAGGATACTGTGACCAGAATAATACAGCTTCCTTCATGTCAATCATTTTCTTTTCTTTTTTTTTTTTTCTTTTGAGTTGGAGTCTCATTCGGTCGCCCAGACTGGAGTACAGTGGCTGCTCCCGGCCACCGCAGCCTCGCCTGCTGGGCTCCAGCGATCCTTCCGCCTCAGCCTTCCGAGTAGCTGGAATTACAGGCATGTGCTACCACGCCCGGCTGATTTTTTGATTTATTGTAGAGATGAGGTCTCGCTGCCCAGGCAGGTCTCGAACCCGCGGGCTCAGGCAATCCATTCACCTCAGCCTCCCAAAGGTGCGGGATTACAGGCTGAGCCACTGAGCCCGGCGTCAATCATTTTCAAGTCTGTATGTCTTACCATTGCCTCATTAAACAAAATTTCAGGTATTTTCAAAAACAGCTTAAGATAAGTTCCTTCTTCCTCTATTCCTTCCTCTATTTTCTTCTTCCTTCTTCCTTTATTTTCCTACAAAATTTGGGTAAAATTGGTTTAATTTCCTTTTTAAATGTTTGGTAGAAATCATTGGTGTACCAATCTGGAACTGGAGAATTCCTTATAGGAAATATTTTTAATTACAAATTCAGTTTTGTTTCATAAAATAAAATTTGTTTCATTAAAAGTTGATAGAAAAATCAATGTTAAGATTTTCTATGTTAATCCCTTCTTACATTTTTGCTAATGGCTATTTGTGTTTTTTCTCTCATTTTTGATCAATCTAGAATTTATTAATTGTAGTGATCTTTAAAAATACAATTTAGAATTTTATTTTTTTCTCTCAGTTCATTATTTTCTAGACATACTTTCATAGCTTCTTGCTTCTAGTTACTTTAGGTTAATATACTCTTTTTTTCTATTTTTATAGTATATGATAGTTCAATATTACATATTTTTTCTCATCCAGAAGAGCAATACATTTTCTTTTATGCAGTTTTAGTTGTATTTACAATATAAACTTCATTTTATATTGCATTTTTAGTCCTTCAAAATATTTTCTAATTTCCATTGTGATTTTTTCTTTAATTTTTTTTTTTTTAATTTTCCAGATGTGGGGTACAAATCAGGGTTAGGTATACATATGTTCATTATGCAGGTACCCTTGTTGAGGTGTGCCTGCCTTCCCCTGGCAGTTTCCCACTACTGTCGATCCTTTTCTTATAGTATTTCGATAATTGTTCAAGGTCTACTTATGAGTGAGAACATATGATACTCAGTTCTTTGTTTCTGTGATAGATCACTCAGTATTATAGACTCTAAGTCCATCCAAGTTGCTGTGAAGTTCATAATTTCTTATCGATCCACACAGATTAGTAATTTTCTGATATATATATGTGTGGTTGATTCTTTCGCTTGCTACACTATGGTAAAAGAACATACTCCATATCATTTCAATCTGGTAAAATTCACTAAAACTTACTTTGTGGTCCAGTTGATAGTTGATTTTAAAGTTGCATAGTGTACTTGAGAGAATATGTGTTCTTTTGACATTGAGTGGAGTATTTTATAAATGTCAATTAGGTCAAGGTGGATGATAACGTTGTCTTCTTCATCTTTACTATTTTTCTCTTTGTTGCACCAATTTCCAAGAAAGTAATGTTTATTTTTCTTTCTATTTTTTTCTTTCTTTTTTTTGAGTCTGAATCTCACTCTGGCACTCAGGGTGGAGTACAATGGCATGATCATGGCTACTGCACCTTGACCTCCTGGGCTCAGGTGATCCTTACGTCTCAGCCTCTCAAGTAGCTGGGACTACAGATGCATGCCACCACACCAGGCACATTTTAAAATTTTATTTTATTGTAGAGACGAGGTCTTGCTATGTTGCCCAGGCTGGTTTGGAACTCCAGGCAATTCTCTCACCTCAGCCTCCCTAAGTGCTGGGATTACAGGCGTTAGACACTGTGCCTGGCCAATTTTTCAATTATAATGTGAATTTGTCTATATGTTTTAAATTTTGCTTGATATATGTTGATGCTTTGTTGTTGGGTACATATGTTTATGATTATTATGTCTTTGTAATAAATTGACCCTTTTATTATTGCAAATATTCATCTATATATCAGACACTATGACTTATCCTGGATTACTCTGTGTTCTATTAATATAACCCTTCTTTCTTCAGATTTGTCTTTGCATAGTGTGTATTAAATCATCCTTTTATTTCAACTCATAATTGTTTATGCAGGCATGCCTCATTTATTCTACTTCAATTTATTGTTCTTTGCAGTTATTGTGTTTGTCACAAATTGAAGGTTTGTGGCAATCCTGCATGCTTATGATCTTTTTCCCCGCACTATGATCTGAATGATCCTCTAGGCAGGAAATGGTTAATTATAGGACTCATCTTGTTTATTTCTCTTATCTTTTTGATTTGTGTTCAATTTCTGGAAAACAATTGTTTGTAATATTTAGTCCTATTTTCTAGTTACTTACTGTGGGAGCATACATCTAAATTTCCATTATTTCCAATTTCAGGATGCTCCATACCTCAATTTAAGTTGCTTTTTGGCTTTGGAGTTGCAAGTCAGTTACTAAATGTTATGCTTATGTTAATTCAATAGTTTTTATTTTAGAAAATAATTGTGATAATTCCAATCGCATGTTAGAAATTACTTATGCAATTATGAAAACATTTTAAAAGACATATAATTATCATCTATTTCATAGATGAAGTTAAAATTTTAATTCAGTATTCAAATGTTACCTTAAATGTCACATTAAATGGAAATTTTAATTACACCATGGCTTATTTGCAATATCAACACACAACATAGGCTTTAGTTATAACATTCACTCCTGGGACTGTTTAAACAGCTTAAATATTTTGTTTAAGTCGTAAATGTACAGCAGAAGAAATCTGATGTTCCCTTGTTACTAAAGCATAATCAAAATAAGTCATAAGTTAATGTGCAAAACTCTACCAGGAGAGTAACCTTTTAAGAAACTACCTATACATATTCATTATTATTTGTTGAAAAGCAGAAGATCTCAAATTTACTACAGAAAAAGGTTGTAGAGAGATACGGTATTTAATAAAATTTTAGAGCCTTTAGCATGGATATTAAATACTTGCATTGTGTTTATTTTGTTGAAATGGCAGAGCATTGCATTTATTTTTCAGATGGTTAAATCATGATATCCCACTTGATGTTAGAAAGTCAAGTATTTTGGTCTGGAACATGGTTTCTTTCTTATAGACCGCTGCTTTATCAAGACCACTAGGTAAGATTAAAATACACAAAGAAAAAGAAATTCAATTAAAATTTATGTAAGGAAAGTTAATACATACTATACATTTTTGGAATTGGTCTTGGGAAAGCTTTTTTATACAAAAAGTATTATTTAAAAACTACCCTTAATAGCTAGAAATGGCATTTTAAATTAAAATAAGGTCACATTCAAATAGAAGCCAGATATAAAAAGCATTGTTATCAAATAGATAATATGTGGAGATGGATATGATCTAAAACAATTCTCTGTGAGTCAGACAACAAACACTGTAAGCAGAAAGAACTTGTAGAAACCCAAGATATCAGTCTGGAAAAAGGTCCAAATCATTTCTAAACATGACAGCAGTGTCAGAGACATTAAACATACAGTTTTTCTTTTCCAAGTCTTATGTTCTGTGAGTGACTGAGAAAACATATCTTAGGGATCTTTTGTGTGTGTTTATATCTTTAAAAATTACTCAGAATAAAGCAAACAACAGGGATGATTGAATTAATGGAAAATTATGTACATTAATCTTAGCGGAAGTTTTACTTTAAAATGTTTCAAGATAATTTTAATATTCATGAATGTATATAATTAAGCATATAATTAGAAAAATGTTTTGTTAAATTTTAAATACACAAAAATAACAACAAAATCATTTTTTGAAGCTTCTTTTTACAACTATCCTAACTTCGTCATACATCCTGTTTTTCTTCATTTTTAATTTTGAAGATGTTGGGTACAATTCAGGATTAGATGTACAAGAGTTCATTATGCAGGTACCCTTGTTGATGAGGTGTTCCCCTCCAACTGGCAGTTTCCCACTGCTGACAATCCCAGTCTGATCCCCAGAAGTTTTTAACTACTGCCAATCCCTTTCTTAGAGTATTATGATGATTGTTCAAGGTCTGCTTATGAGTGAGAACATGTGGTACTCAGTTATTTGTTTCTGTGATAGATCACTCAGTATTATAGACTCTAAGTCCAAGTTCCTGCAAAGTTCATAATTTGTCCTTCTTTATGGCTGTATAATATTCCATCATGTATATGTACCACATTTTTTAATCCAGTTCTCTTTTGGTGGGCAGCATGGTTGGTTCCATGTTTTTACTACTGTAAATAATGCTGCAATAAACATGTATGTGCAGGTATCTTTTTCACAGAGTGATTTGAGTTCCTCTGAGTATATTCCCACAGTCTGGGAAAGAATATTTGCCAACTGTATACTGACAAAGGCCTAACATCTAGGATCTACAAGGAGCTCAAACGTTCTGAAAAGTAAAAAACAAACAGCCCCATTACAAAGTAGGCAAAAGATAAGAATAGACACTTCTCAAAAGAAGGCATGTAAGCAACAAACAGATATATGAAAAATTGTTCAGCCTCACTAGACATCAAAGAAATGCAAATTAAAACCATACTGTGATACCACCTAACTCCATTCAGGATGACCATCATCAGTAACACAAAAAACAACAGACTGGAGAGGATGCAGGGAAAAGGGAACACTTCTGCACTATTGGTGAAAATATAAACAAGTACAACCTCTGTGAAAAACAGTTTGGTGGTTCCTAAAAGATCTAAAAATCAACCTTCCATGTGACTCTGCAACCCCTCTCCTGGGAATATATTCTGTGTTATAGGCACAACTCATTTGTCAAAAAACCCCAAAAAAAACCCCACAAAAACCTTACGTGTATGAACTCATTCTTTATTTTCATCACAAAACATTTAAGTTTTACAAATATTGACTGTGTACAGTGGCTCAAGCCTGTAATCCCAGCACTTTGGGAGGCCAAGGCAAGAGGAATGCCTGAGCCCACAAGTTCAAGACCAGCCTGGACTACCTGGTGAGACCTCAGCTCTACAATAAATAAAAAAAATTAGCCAGGTGTGGTGGTGTGTGCCTATAGTTCCAGCTAATTGGAAGGCTAGGCAGAAGGATCGCCTGAGTCCAGCAGGTTGAGGCTGCAGTGGCTGTGAGCATGCCACTGCACTCCAGCCTGGGTGACAGAGTGAGACTCCAACTCAAAAACAATAACAACAACAAAAGCACACAAAACAATAAAATTGAATTAATCAATACAAAAAATGAGAAGACGATATTAGTAGATTCAATGCCTATAACACAAATAATTTGCAACAGGTATAAGAGAAGAAAAGGTAAAAGAAGAATCAGTGCAGATAAACCCTGCACTGATGAGTTACTCAGGTCTTGTGTCTGGTGTGAATCTTATATTCATTATCTCTTTGGGACATTAGTAGAGAATTGAGAGAACCACTTATGTTAATTTATTTTAAAAATTGATACTGCTATGACATTTTGATTGATGATATATTAAAAATGATTAATCCTCAATAATTCGGAAATTAAAACAAAACAAAATCAAACAAAGCTGGGTTCTGACCACACTTGAGAAGCACCAAATTCTTGAGCTTAAATATTATACATCTTGATCAATATATACAAGAAAAGCTAGAATAGGGCTTCCCAGTTCCTCCTTGTTGTTACTATTCTGTTGTTACTATTCTTTGGTAGATAAAGAGAAGACTTCTAGCACAGTGTATATTTTGAGCCTTTGAGCTAGTTGATATTCTTAAAGAAGGGCATATTTTCCTCTTTTATAGATTATCAGAGTTTTTATAAATGTCTACTACTACCAGTATAAAATATCTAGATGTTCTGTAAACAGTTTCAGAATCCTTGTATTAAGGAGAATGAAAACATAAGTACCAGACTGAGTTCATACAAATAAATACTTTATTGACAAATAGCTCAGGCTTTTCATATTAATTTTATTTTGTATAGTCTTATTTGTGAAAGGTTCCAGTTGTCTTTGTAAAGTCAAATGAGTTGGTGTAGAACAATTTTATAGAGGTTTCTATTTGAAAAATCGAGCAATTGAAGACAAAAAAGAGAGTTTCATATATAAACAACTCTGAACTGTTTCTTGTTGAGGGGCAAATCATGAAAGAAAAAGATTGATGGCACGAGATATCTGAGATGGCAAAGGGAGAAAAAGGATAACCAAAGTAGCCGTGTGGAATTGAGTTAAGAAGTAAAGGGTTCAAAGAGTGGTGGCATTTGTCCTGTACTATAGAATGGTAGTATCAGAAATAATTGTCTTTCCTTTCCCATGCTTCCCATTATTACACTTTATACTAAAGGATAACTTTAAACCTGTAAAAATATGCTGTGTTAGCATATTTTAATGCTTAAAAGAGAGGCCATGATTATGGAACTGGGATTACAAATACTGGGATATCGCCAAGGGAGGAGCTTTGGGGATATTTAAGACAGTGCAATAATTGTGTATAGTTGATGATCCTGGATTTCTGTATGGCAATGCATAAACTCTCTTTACTGTGCAAAAAACAAATGATAAACAAAGCTAATGGGCTGAACTTTTACTCATAATATGCATTTACTCCACAAACTCAAGGAAGAGAATGAGTTACAAAAGAAGATCCTCACAGTCTAAAAAAGAAAAGAAAGTACTTTCCTCCATGCTAACAAAACTTCAATTATCTTCAGGGAATTAAGGAAGTCAGTTTAGTTTTTCACATCTTAAAATCTGCTTGCAGCTGAAGGTGGCCTGCAAACCAGTTTTGATCCATTTCCAGTTTAACATATAAAGGATTTGAAAATCATCCCTTCCATTCGCACAACAAGAAAAAAGCTGAAGACATTGAAAAGCAATTTGTGTTCTTTTTGTCATAGAACTGGAGTTACAGGGCAAGCCACTGCCTAAAACACTAGTGAGACAGAGTGGTGGATATAAAGAATCACAGTTTACTAGAAAAATAAGACTGATGCTGAAGTTGATATTGGTAGAAACTTGTGAACTGTTCTTTTTTTTTTTTTTTGACTTGGGGCTCACCTCTCACCCAGGCTGACGTGCAGTGGCACAATCATGGCTCACTGCAACCTTGACCTCTTGGGTTCAGGTAAACCTTCCACCTCAGTCTCCCGAGTAGCTGGAATTACAGGTTCGTGCTACCACCACCACCACCACGCCAGGATAATTTTTGATGTTTTGTAAAGACCAGGCGTTGCCCGGGCTGGTCTCAAACTCCTGGGCGCAAGCAATCCTCCCGCCTTGGCCTCCCAAAGTGCTGGGATTACGGCATAAGCGAGCCACTGTGCTTCCAGCCTGAGACACAAACTTGAATTGATGAACTATAGGCTCAGATGGATGAGTTTTAAATTTAAAAAGTCTGGGTGTGGGGAGTCTAAAGGATGTCCCTATATTTCCTGAATTGTGCCTCCAGGTAGGTACCCCATTAGATTTCACTATGAAGACCATAGAACAATTTCTTTTTGTTCAGCAGTGAAAGGAGAAAAGTAACCATTTCAAAACACCCACAAGTTCTCTGTTCTCTTTTAACAGGGATTGCTCTTAAGGGAAACTATTTGACTAGAGACTAACCACCTTGGATTCTACCAAGTTATAACTGACCTAGGGGAAGGGAAATACCCAACTCCTGCTCTCTAGAGCTTTCCTGTCTCACTTCATGGGGAGGATAGATAAGAGACAGTTGTAAAGCTTACATCCCAGGGTTACAGACTCACTAAAAGACTGAATCCTAATCACAGGACTACGGAATATTTCTTTCCCCACAACTTACCACCATACCAATAAATCCCCTGGACAATATCAGGGGATTCCAGCCTAAAAAAATAGCAAATCTCAGATCGTATTTAAGAAAGAATATCTAGAAAGATCCAAAGATAAGATGGAAGACAAAAATGAAACAGCGGAAATTTTAGTCTCTCGTACCACAACTTCAGTGAACAGGGAAGCATAGCCTAAATCCTTGCTAGATAAACATAAAAAGTACACTAAAAGCTTATCTAACTTAGTTCCTGATATCCAATACATCATATCCAGATTTGAAGAAAAAATTACAGCCAAGTGCAGTGGCTCATACTTGTAATCCTAGCACTTCAGGAGGCTGAGGCAACAGGGTTGCTTGAGCCCGGGAGTTTGAGAACAGCCTGGGCAGCATGGCAAAATATTGCCTCTATTAAGAAAAAAATTACAAAGCATGTAAAGGACAAAAAATACAGTCTGAAGTGATAAAGATGTGGTAGATATTTGATAATTATCAGATTAAGAATTTAAAATAATTATGACTAATATCCTTATAATTTTAAAGGAAAAAGTGGACAAGATGCAAAAAGATGGGTACAGTAAGGAAAACGGGAAACTCTAAGAGTAATCAAAATAATGCTAAAAATAAAAAACATGCCATTCATGAGCTCATTAGTAGATTGGACACAGTGGAGAAGGAATCAATTAGCTTAAAGATATGTAAACAGAAACTCTCCAAACTAAATGTAAAGAGAAAAATAGGTGAAAAAAATAAAATAGATCATCTAAGACTGAGTAATAATTACGAAAGGTATAAATATTCATAACTGGAAGACTAGAAGAAGAAACAAAGAACAAAAATTTGATATTTATACTATGCACATATATACATGTTTATAATAATAGATGAGAAACCTCCAAAGTTATGAAGGACAACAAACCATGGATTCACAAAATTCATAAAACACCAAGCTAGGCACACACCAAAATATCTACACCTAGGCATATTAAGTTTACACTATAAAAAATAAAGGGCAAAGAGAAAAATCTTGAAAGAAGTTGCAGAAAGGTGGTAGAATATCTCACCTATATAGGAACATGGATAAAAATTACATGGGATTTTTCTTCAAAAATCAGACAAGCCAGAAGAGAGTCAAATATTTAAAGAAAAACACTACCAATCTAGAATTCTGTATAAAGCACAAGTATCCTTCAAAAGTGATGTAGAAATAGACTTTCTCAGTTCAAACAAAAATTGAATATTTGTTATCAGTTGACACACTCACCAGAATTTGTTAAAATAAGGTTTTTTCAGAGAAAAAGAAAACATTGTATGTCAGAAACAAACATAACGTGTACTAGAGAAGAAAAAATTTATTATCCTTTCAATGTCCATGAGGTTAGTTTTTGGTGATGATGTTGGTAATTTTTGGTGATGATGTTGGTAATTTGCGTCTTTTATTTTTCTTGGCTAGCTTGGCAAACCTCATATTAATGTTAGAATATTGTCAAAAAAACAGGTTTGAGTTCATTGATTTTCTTCTGTTGTTTTTGTTTTTAATTTCATAGATTTATCTGCTCTGATTTTTATATATTTTTCTCTGTTTATCTTGGATTTGGTATATTTTTCTCTGCTTAGCTTTGATTTGTTCTAGTTTGCTAAAGTAAAATATTAGACTACTGATTTAGATATTTTTCTTTTTAATATATTGATTATTTTAATATATGAATTCAACCTTATAAAATTTTTCTAAGGTGCTTTTACTATATCACTCACATTTAGAATAACTTGTATTTTTATTTTCATTTAGTTCAGAATATTTTTATCCAATTCACTACAGTGTCTTACAGAAAATACAAGGAGAGGGAATACTTCTTAATTCATTCGATGAATCCAGGATCATCTTAACCCCAAAACCAGGAAAAAACATGAAAATAAAGGAAAATGGCAGAATAATATCTCTCATGAACACAGATATAAAAATACTCAACAAAATGATAACAGATTGATTTAAGCATGGACAAAAAGAATTATGCACCACAACCTGGGACTTAGCCCAGGAATGCAAAAGTGGTTCAACATCTAAAAATCAGTTAGTGAAATCTATCACATCAACAAGCTAAGGAAAAAAAATCATATGATTATATCAATAGATGCCTGAGGTACATTTGACAAAATCCAGCATCCATTCATAATTTAAAAAAAAAGAACTCTCAGCAAACTAGGAATAGAAAGGGATGTCCTCAACTCAATGAAGAACATTTACAAAACATACATAACACTGTACTTAATGGTGGGAAGTCATATAGTTTTCAGCTAATATAGGGAAAAAGGCAAGGATGTACCTTCTCACTACTTCTATTCAACATCGTACTTGAAGTCCTAGCTCATGCAGTAAGACAAAAGAGGAAATAAAAAGTATACAGTTTGGGAAGAAAGAAAGCTGTCTTTGTTTATAGATGACATGGTTGTCTATGTAGAAAACCTCTCAATATTAACAATAGCAAAAAAATAATTGCTGGAACTAATGAATATGGTTACAGGAAATAAGTTTAATACACACATTCAATTGGTTTTCTTTATATCAACAGTGAACAATTTAAATTTGAAGTTAAAAACAGCATATCGCCAGGCTCGGTGGCTCAGCCTGTAATCCCGTGCCTTTGGGAGGCTGAGATGAGTGGATTGCCTGAGCCCGCGGGTTCAAGACCCGCCTGGGCAGCGAGACCTCATCTCTACAATAAATTAAAAAAATCAGCCGGGCATGGTAGTGCATGCCTGTAATTCCAGCTACTTGGAAGGCTGAGGTGGAAAGATCGCCGGAGCCCAATAGGTCGAAGCTGTGGTGTCCAGGAGCGGCCACTTCACTCCAGTCTGGGTGACAGAGTGAGACTCCAACTCAAAAAAACCCCAAAAAACAAAAAACAGCATATCATTTACTTTAGCACCAAAATTGAATTATTTAGGCATAAATCCAAGAAAATATTAATAAAACCTAAATGAAAAAACTTCAAAACTCTGATTAAAAATCAAATATTATTTAGATATTAGTTCTTTCTAAACTGTTCTGTGGATCTAACACAATACTAATCCAAATCTCATCAAGTTATTTTGTCAATTTTAACAAACTGATTCTAAAATTTATATGGTAAGGCAAAAGATCCAGAATAGCCAACACAACACTGAAGGAGAAAACAAAATAAAAAAACTGACAGTACTCAAGTTCAAGTCTTACTGTAAAGCTATAGTTATCAAGATCAGAATTTTATGAAAAAGAATAGTTAACTCATAAATAAACCCCCACAAATAAAATCAACAGATCTTTGACAAAGGAGCAAAGTCTCTAAAACAGAGAAAGAACAGTCTTTTCAACAAATAGTGCTCAAACTTGACATCTACAAGCAAAAAGATAATAATAGTAGTCTAGACACTGACTTTACATTCTTCATGAGCAATAACTCAAAAAGGATCATAGACCTAAGTGTGAAATACAACACCGTAGAGCTTCTAGAAGATGATACAGGAGAAAATCTATGTGACCTTAAGTTTGGCAATACATTTTTAGATATATAATCCAAAGCATATTCCATGAAAAAAAATAGTTGATAGATTGGATTTTACTAATATTTAAAAATTCTGCTTTGGGAGAACACTGTTAAAAAAATGAAAAGACAAGTCACAGACTGAGAGAAAATATTTGCAAAACACATATCTGATAAAGAATTAGTATCCGAAACACACTAAGAACAGTAATGATAATAAACAATCCTTCCAAAAAGTGGATAAAGGAACCAAACAGACACTTCATAAAAGAAGTTATACAGAAGTCAGACAAGCACATGAAATATGGCTAATATCATGTCATCAAGGGATTGAAAATGAAAGTAACTAGGAGATACCACAATACATCTATCAGAATGTTCAGCCTGAAATTCCGGCACTTTGGGAGGTCGAGGTGAGTGGATTGTCTGAACCTGTGGGTTTGAGACTAGACCGGGCAACTTGGCACGTCCTCGTCTCTACAATAAATCAAAAATGAGCTGGGAGTGGGAGCAGGTGCCTGTAGTTCCGGCTATTTGGAAGGCTGAGGCAGAAGGATCGTTGGAGCCCAGCAGGTTGATGCTGGGGTGGCCGTGAGCATGCCACTGCACTCCAGCCTGGGTGACGGAGCGAGACTCCAACTCAAAAAAAAAAAAAAAATCCAAAGACTGACAACACTGCATGCTAATGAAGATGTAGAGAAACAGAGGACTCTCATTTATTGCTGGAGTAATACCTAGCTTCAAAAATATAATTTATACCACATGAAAAAGGCTTGTGGATGGAATATAATGTGTTTTGTGTTAGAACTTTTAAATCCTTGTCAAAGATATGCAAAGATGAAATAGGCTGTGATTGGTTTAGAGAGTTTTCTGCTGTTGCAAGTGTGAAATTCCAGGCTGAATAATTATTGGCCAGATTTTGTAACCTATTTTTTAAATATGATAATCCAAAATAGTTAAGTAAATAACTTTTTTTTTTCCCAGTCAGCTAACACATGGCAAAACAAGTACTGGAATCCAGAACAACCTGATTTCAAAGATCATATTATTTTTATTAGAACCACATTACCGCTGGGCTCAGTGACTCAAGCCTATAATCCTAGCACTTTTGGGAGGCCAGTGCGAGACGATTGCCTGAGACCAGGGGTTTGAGAACAGCCTGGGCAACTTGGCAAAACCTTGTCTCTACAATAAATAAAAAAATTAGCCGGACATGGTGACTCGTGCCTGTCGTTTCGGCTACTTGGAAGGCTGAGGCGGAAGGATTGCCTGAGCCCAGCAGGTCAAGGCTGCAGTGGTTATGAGCATGTCACTGTACTTGAGTCTGGGCAACAAAGAGTGAGACTCCAACTCAAAAAAAAAACAAAAAACAAAACAAAACCACATCACCTCCTGGAGATGAATGCAAAGGACATTTTAATAATAGAAGAGAGTTTGTTAGAGGAGTTTCGAATATTACTAATTTCTTAAAAGAAAAAATATATTTAGAGTGAATATTACATAAATTAAAAATAAGGATGTCAGTTGCATTTAAAAATCTGTTAATTTCAGCCAAGGTATCTCATGCCTATAGTCCCAGCACTTTGGGAGGCCGAGTTAGGAGACTCTCTTGAGCCCAGGAATTCAAAGCCAGCCTGCCTGGGCAACATAGTGAGACAGTCATCTCTACAAAAAAAAAAAAAAAAAAAAAAAAAAGAAATTAGCTAGGCATGGTGGTGCCAACTATCGGTCCAGCTACACAGGAAGCTAAGGTAGGAGGGATCCCAGGAGGTCCAGGGGCAGTGAGCCGGGATCACATCACTGTATTCATCCTGGACAACAGAGTGAAATAATAATAATAATAATAATAAATGAGCTGTTAATTTCAGTGAAATATTTACTTACCAGGAGTCCTGGTTCTGGAACAGGAGAAGGTCTTAAAAACCGCTTGTTTAATTTTTTTTTCTCTTTCTTTAGGTTTTTCATTTCCTGAATACGTTGATTTGCAAGCTTTAGGAAAATTAAAAGGAAATAAAACATAATTTTTATAACATAGAAAGGGAACATGATTATGTCTTTGATTTGTGTCCAGAGGAAAAGATAAACACAATCAATTCTTATAATTTACAGAGCTACATATAAGTAGAAAAAAATAAAAATATTTCTTTCAAACGTGTAGGTAAAAAAAAAAAACAAAAACCATTGGAGCATCAGTAGAGTTTTAAAATGAGACTATTTACTTCTGATTCCCACATCACCAGTGTGCACATTTTGATAGATCCAGACTCATGGATATGTGTGTTTACTTTTATTTTTAGGATGATGTTCATTAAGAACACCTAGGGAATTTTCTCTGTGGAAATAAGAAGACATGTAAATTCTTTACTCTTTTTTTTTTTTTTTTTTTGAGTTGGAGTCTCACTCGGTCGCCCTGACTGGAGTGCAGTGGCCACTCCCGGCCACCGCAGCCTCGACCTGCTGGGCTCCGGCGATCCTTCCGCCTCAGCCTTCCGAGTAGCCGGAATTACAGGCATGCGCTACCACGCCCGGCTGCTTTTTTGATTTATTGTAGAGATGAGGTCTCGCTGCCCAGGCGGGTCTCGAACCCGCGGGCTCAGGCAATCCACTCACCTCTACCTGCCAAAGGCGCAGGATTACAGGCTGAGCCACCGAGCCCGGCTCTTTACTCTTTTTAAATGTTTTATGTCACACACAGATTTTTGAATGGCTTCTACAAGTAACAGAGAACCTAGGAAATCGACCTAGAATCTTTTGAAGATAATGAAATACAGAATAAGAATGGAGAGGATATAAATAGCAATAACTTTTAAAATTCATTGCCAGTGAGAGTATAAATGGATACAACTGCTTTGAGAACAATGTGGCATTAATTTACAACAATGAAAAATATTCTTTCCCTATGATTCAGCCATTTCACTTCTGCCGAAATAATCAAGTGGAACACTTGTGCATGGGGAAAGAAGATATGTACTGGAATGTTTGCAGTAGCGAACATTCTAGGAAAATGTGAAAGCAGTCTAGAGTCCATAAACAGCAGAAAGGGTTAATGAATAGTGATATGATCCACAGCAAGATATTAAGCGGCAGTGAAAATAAAGGAACTGCAACTATAGACAGCAATGTAGATGAATCTTAGAAAACAATGTTGAGAAGAAAGAGTAAATGATACACTTCATTTTGTGTGATCATATGTTTATGAAGTTCAGAACCAAGTAGAAAACAACAAAAACCTGTGTTTTTACAGAGGCACACAGGTAACACACTATTAAAGAGAAGGAGGAGATTGATAAAATTAAAACTCAAGATTGTGGTTATCTCTGGGAGACAGCCGGGAAAATAGAACAGGAAAGCCTTCCCTAGCTGGATTCAAGAGCTATGTTTTAATTTTTTTTTTTGGAGTTGGGGTCTCACTCTGTCGCCCAGACTGGAGTGCGGTGGCCGGGAGCCGGCTGGACTGCTGGGCTCCGGCGATCCTTCCGCCTCAGCCTTCCAAGTAGCCGGAATTACAGGCGTGCGCTAACCACGCCCGGCTAATTTTTGATTTATTGTAGAGACGAGGTTTCGCCAAATTGCCCAGGCGGGTCTCGAACCCGCGGGCTCAGGCAATCCACTCACCTCGGCCTCCCAAAGCGCGGGATTACAGGCTGAGCCACCGAGCCCGGCTCTATGTTTTAATTCTTAAGTGGAAAGAATATTTTAGTATTCTGCTATATAAGTTGTACTTCTGTATATGTATCAAATGTTCCACCAAAAAACAAAAATATACGACATTCAATTTACCTTAGTTAAGACCCATTCCAATAGTACCCACAAGATCCCTGAGTTCCAAGAAAAATATCACAGAAGTGTCTCATTTTATTAATGAAAGTCCAATCATGTTAGGGCACACGTCAAAAGCCCAATGTTAAAACAACGAGATTTGAGTTTCTTATTTAAATATTACCTGCCGTTCCGTGACCTCTGAAGGATGTTGTTGTCTTGCTCCTTCCTATATAATATACAAAATTTAAACACACACACACACATGAAAGTGGTTAGAAAGCAGAAAAATTAGTTATTATAATAGGAAGCCTATGCTACTTTTTAAAAAATTATGTATTATATGAATATTATTTCAACTCCAACAGGCAAGAAGAGAATAAAAACTTATAGGGTAAAAACCGGTTTAAAATATGAAGGCAATATTATCAGGGAAAAAAAAGAAACACCTGATAGGGAACAGGCAGAATACTGAGATTTATTCTGGAGGGAAAGGATGCACAGGAAAACCATTCATGTTTCTGCTAGCACAGGTCTTCAGTGGTGCCACCCAGCTCCTCGTTGAGGGATCTAGCCATACATGTGTCTTCTAAAGCCTAGGAAAACTGATGTGATTGAGATGGTGTGGTTTTTGCTGAAGCACAGGAAGCTTGGCTGTTGGTGTAAGGTTTCCACTCATTCCCGTTTTAAATTGTATCTTAAATGCCTCCCGCTTCTTCCCTTTTGATTCTCTCCCCCCCCCCCACGAAGACCCAAAAGCAATCTCTTTTACACTTGAATATTGATAATTTTATCGCATCCTATAATTCCCACCCCCATAATTCCCCACCCTTCTGGTGGGGGGAGGAGGAGTCAATGGGTCAGTCAACAAACTTGATTGAAAGTGCCTGACCCCTAGCAAGCGCCAGGTGAGGCTCTTTCTTGTCTCAGGTGGGTCCAGCAGGCCAGAATCTGGTCTGTCTACTTCACCTAAGCCCCAGCATCAAACCAATTCTGCAACAGCTGTAGGTGCGCCATGGCCTGGAATATTCATCCCGGGGCAGGGGCATCTGAAGGGAGGTCAATAGCCCCAGAGGACTTACTGGGTGGACTAGGGAAGGATCGGTGCCCCAGCAGTTTAGGCACATGCTGCCGAGCCTCAGGGCACCCCTGGAGCCTACTGTCTGACTTGGACTAAGTAACAGTGGGGCCCACCCCCATAACCCTCAAGCCCCGCCCCGCCCATCACAATTCTCTTTATTCTCCGGTCATGGTCCCTGTTCTTTCCCTTGGTGTCTTCCGGTTCCAATGCAGGGAAGGCAACGCTACGAGCAGTCCTCAAAGAGTTGTTAGAGTTATGGATGTCAGATTGTCTTAATTTCCTATATCCTATCCGTCTTGCTCAGAAAAACCACACAGTACCAATTTCTCATCTTTTCTAGTCCTCATCTTTCCACTCTCGTAGAAAATCCCTTTCATCCCTTCACATATCTTGCTTAGGCCCTGTGGTCTATCACTTCCAGCTGTTTGTTGTTAGAATTCTCAATTCCATCAGCTCATTGTTGTTTCATCACAGCCTCTAGCTGGGTGGAGCCAGTAGTCTGCCTTCTTCCTGTTTTTCTACACCAGGCTGAAGGGGAGGAGAACTTGAAGAGGGCTGCAATATAGATCCATGACCTCCAATTTAAACTGGGTCCTTAACATTGGTTGCCACTTGTATGTAGCACAACCTCGTTTTTATGCTCTGCTGTATTCCCTTCAAACTTTCTTGATGCTGGCTAATACGTATAGAGCGTATCATGCTCAGCACTTTTAGATGAGGTTAAATATATTAACTAATCAATTCCTTAGCCCTACCCAAACGGAATAGGTGCATAATGATTATCACTGGGAAACAAGACACTGGAATGTCAAATCACTTACCTGAGGTTATACAATTAATAAGAGGGTGAGCAGATTATACCATTCATAAGAGGAATTTAGATCCAGAGTTGGAGATAGGTGTGGGAGCTCAAGTCTATAATCCCAGTGTTTTGGGAAACTGAGGTGGGAGGATTGCTTGAGGCTAGAAGTTTGAGATCAGCCTGATCAACAGAGAGAGACCTCTTCCTACAAAAAAGTTAAAAAAAAAATCTGGGTATGTTGGCACACACCTGTAGTTCCAACTCAGGAGGCTGAGTTGGAAAGATTGCCTGAGCCCAGGAGTTTGAGACTGTGCTGAGCCGTGATGGTGCCCCTGCACTCCAGCCTGGGTGACAGAGTGACACTCCTCAAAATCAATCAATCAATCAATCAATCAATCAATCAATCAATCAATCCAGAGTTGACCTCAGAGCAGGTAGTCTTAATCCTGGTGCTATACTAGTGATTGCTTTTGAAACCCAAACTGGACCTACTTCAATACCACCCATATGCTGTAACCTTGCCTGTATCCATACTATTATTTTCCTATAATCCTGTTGAAATGGAAAAAGATGACTTCCCTCCTCTTGTCTTAAACGCATCTCTCCATTTCTGTTTCCATGCCATTTCATATCTAGGAGCCTCCTCGGAGATCTAGCTCTATAGATTGTTTCCTCGCTTTATCAGTCTCTATTTCCTCTTTCCTTTAAATACTGCAATACTATAGCTCACATTTCCCCCTCTTCAAACTAATAAAGGAAACCCCTTTGAAGAAGAACAACAACGGTATCTATTGCCCATCCTCTACATGTAAAGTAAGTAACCATGAGAGTTGTTTATATCTCTACTTTCAGTGTAGTACCTGGCTCACTGCAATTTACTTTAACTGTTACTACTCAACTGGCTCTTGTCTCACAATGGTCACTAATGATCTTTCTGATGAATTCAACAGAAACTTTTTACCACATGACCTCTGTATCATGTTAGAAAAAGATCAGCAGTTTCTTGGACAAGTTAGGTTTAGAAAAATTAAATAATCTTGCCCAAGTGTAGTGTTTAAAAACCATTGACCTCTCTTTTCTCCTCTTTGGGAACAATAAAGTGCAGAACAATTATACAATCTTGCCCTTTATCACAAACTGGAAATTGACTTGAAATGCTATAGAACATATGTTTTAAATACTTACTATTATATATCTTGATGAGTCCTATGGATACAAAATGAATAAAGTAAATTATTGCTCTCAAAAAGTCAGATGAATTAGCAAAAAATAAAAAGGTTGAACAGTGTATTGTGAGCTTTGATAATTACACATGTTGTGAGGGCATTCAGAAACTTCTAGATCTCTCTGAAGACCCACAAAGCCTTCTCAGTGAAGAAGCTAGAATCTACCAGATAGCTAAGGAAAGAGCATTCCTGACAGAGGTAGCAATATGTTGAAATGGTAGGGGGTAGGAATCAACGTTGCATATTTCATGAATAGATAATTACTGTTATTGCAATTTTTTACACATCGCGTCTCATTACCTCTCTCCCACTTTTGTTTCATACAATAGAAAAATCAAAAGGGCTAAAGTTGAAATAAAACAATGATCAGCTGGAGTCAGGCTTTGTAAGACTACTATAAAAGCATATTTCAGTCACATGTCTGAGACTCATTAGGAAGTGGGCAATAGAACCTACAAAAGTCCAAATACTGCCTTGACTACTTGAAAACTCTTGTGACCCTGGTCAATTAGTTACCTTGCATAAGCCTCAATGACTTTTTCTACATCTATAAAATTTGAATGATGATCCTCTAACAATGTAGGGTTGTTATAATCATTAGAAATAATATAAGAAGTTGGATCCAGTACCTGTTAGCTAGTAGTTATTCAATAATGGTAGTTATATTTTACTACAGATTATACCATAGAATCATCCAAATGGAAAGAGCTTTACAGATCATCCAGCCTAATCTTCCCATCTGATTTTTATTTATTTATTTATTTATTTATTTATTTATTTATTTATTTATTTATTTGAGTTGGAGTCTCACTCTGTCGCCCAGACTGGAGTGCAGTGGCCGCTCCCGGCCACCGCAGCCTCAGCCTGCTGGGCTCCGGCGATCCTTCCGCCTCAGCCTTCCGAGTAGCCGGAATTACAGGCATGCGCCACCATGCGCAGCTGATTTTTTGATTTATTGTAGAGATGAGGTCTCGCTGCCCAGGCGGGTCTCGAACCCGCGGGCTCAGACAATTCACTCACCTCAGCCTGCCAAAGGCGCGGGATTACAGGCTGAGCCACTGAGCCCGGCTTCATCTGATATTTTAAATACCTTGGCAACAATCTTGATTTAATGTCAATTCAGCTTATTTTTTATTAAGTCGATAGGAAATCCACTCCAGTCCATTCAATATTTTGACACCTCTTAATATTAATCCTTTCTCACATTGATTTGAAACATGTCACTGTTAGTCCTAATTTCTGGGCTTCACATTTCTGCATGATGCTAGGGCTGGGAGAAGAAGCTGAGATTGTCAGAATCTAGACGCCTGGAGGAAGGGGCCCATAAACCAGGATTCAGACTTTGGAGGAGGGGAATACTGCCAAGCTGAGCTCCTTATCACAAGAAATTGGATCAGGGGCCGGGTAGAGAGGGATGCTTCAGTGCTGGGAATCAGAGACTTCTTAAAAGAGAGCACTGTCAGGTGTTGGTATGATCAAGTAAGAGCAATGAGATCAATTTTGGCAGCATGGAAAAGTCTTAGGAATTGTAAACAACTGCTGCTGGAAATGTTTGCTACTATCCAGTAAAATTTCATTGCTAGGGTGACACTGTCAGCAAGAAATCAGGAATGAGCAAAATCCTTGTCCCCTCCATCAGCCTTCCAATTCCCCTTCAGTGTCACTTATTGGCTACATCTGCCAGAACTCCAGAGGGTTAAATTATTTCCAACTCTGTATGTATAAAGAGAAATAAAATATTCAGGGTCCCAACCCTGGGCTCACAAAGCAGAATATGGAAGAGTGAATTTAGAGGTGAAAGACAACCACTTAATAAGTGGTTCTGCAACCATTATGTACTAAACCTTGTGCTCCTTCATCTATATCTCTGGGAATGGTTTCAGGTCTCTCCATTATCTAGGTGTATAGCGTTTGTTACACTACAGTCAGCCAGTGGCCTGCATAGATCAGAAATCTTCAAATTGTGATCAGAGTGATGACTTATTTTATGAATACACAGATAGCCGATCAAACCTTATCTGGAGTGTTTTTGTGAGAGTGTTTTAAAAATGAGATTAATGTTTAAATTGGTAGACTAAAGCAGATTTTTTTCCTGTGTTGTGAATGGGTTTTATTCAATCAACTGAAGGCCTAAACCAAGGAAAATGTTGACCCTCCTCCAATTAACAGAGATTTCACCTGCTTGATATCCTTTGAACTGGGATATCAGCTCTTCCTCCTTTTGTATTAGCCTGACACATCACAGCATTTAATGTTTGCTATTGTTGCCATATTAGGAGTATATGGCAGATTCTTCCCCTTTCTCCACCTTACAGTTAACTTGTGAAATCTAGGTTATGGAAATTTTCATTTGTCTATATTACTTTTTCTCTATTTAGATTTATCATTCTAGTCTGTCAGGAGTCTTTTTTGTTCTATATGGCATTGTACCTATGATGACATGATCAGGTCAGCATGTCATGTCATCATTCAACTTTAGATGAAAACGTGGTACAGAACAGGGCTGAGAAGAAGTCTTTGTAGCACAGCAGAACACTTACCTTAATGTTAATCACTATTGATTCACTGGTTCCTCTTGATAGAGTTTTTTATTTAGTTAACCAGACAGCCCAATAGCAATCAACTACTTCCATTATACCCATCCTATCTACATTCATACCATAAAAGGCCTTTCAAATGTATTGCTAAAATCTGGACATGCTTCAGGCTACTAATCCATGTTAAAGATTGTTCAGTAACTTCTCCCTAACTTTGAAAGTAATTTAGATTAAATTCTACAGTAAAGTAATTTCAATAAATTCTAATATTGTACAGAGAAATCAATAAAAGAGCTACACCAGGGTGGAGGGTCAGAAATTTTGTTGGACTTTCCTACATTTATGTTATGGGTTAGTGTGTGTGTGTGTGTGTGTGTGTGTGTGTGTGTGTGTGTTTGCCACTATTACAAATTTCCACACCCTACTTAAAACCACAGAAGTGTATTCTCTTGCAGTTCTGGAGGCCAAAAGTCTGAAATCAGCATGACAGCATGGCCTTGCTCTCTCCAGAGGCTCTAGGGTAGAAAACTTTCCTTGATTCTTCCAGCTTCTGGTGGCTCCTGCACTTCTTGGCTTGAGGCCACTTCACTCCAATCTCTGTATCCATCTTTGCATGTCCCCCTCCTCTATCTGTATCTAATCTCCTTCTTTTCCTTGTTATAAAGACAGTTGTGATGGCATTTATGGTCTATTCAGATCATCTAGGATAACCTCCTTATCTCAAGACTCTTAATTTAATCACATCTGGAAAGACCCATTTTCCAAATAAGATAATATTCGTAGGTTAAACAACATGGCATTTTGGATATCAAAATCTTTGATATTTATCTAACAAATGCATGAACCATATAAACCTTGGGAAGAAGGCAAAGTGAAAATGATTACCTTAATTTTATGATTGAATAAAGCAAGGAAACTCAGAGTACTTAAGAAAATTAATTAAGGCCATTCCATTCAACATATAGTAAGTCAAATCATTTTGAGGGAGTACTGTATTGGTATTAATTTAGTGGTAAGAGCAGAAACACTTATGAAAGCAAAAACTTAAAGAGTTTATTATTTTGGTTTCATAAAGGGTTAAGATAGTAGGACATTTGGCTCAGTCAAATAATGATTATTTGTTTTACTGTTAGTTTTGATTCCCTCTTATTTTGGCCTTGTCCTGTCCTACTGCTAATAGGTTTTTCTGCAGATGGAAAAAGCTGCTTACCCCCACTTTCCTTCTGCCAGGTTACCATTCTTTTTCACAACTTGACGTAAAAGAGCATCTTCCCTGCCAGCTATTATGGAGGATCTTGATTGGCAAATAATAGTAGATAAAATGTTATTCAAAATACATAATAAAAAGTCCACATTAACTTATAGTATTAAATAGTAGAGTAGGGAAATTATAGCTAACAATAATTTATTATGTACTTCAAAATAGAAGAATTGCAATGTTGGAGAATCTGTTTTTAAGTTAATAGGAATTTTAACTTCTCATCTTTAGATTGACTCTAACCAAGACCTTAGAATAAGTAACAGATTATTATTCCATCTTTTGTACATTTCTGTCCAAATATCAATAAGGGTGATTAATATCATGGTTGTTTTTAGAGATACGAATGCAGAAAAACAAAGGGAGAAATAGAAAGTGTCACATGCAACCTGAGGAAAATTAATAAAGGAAATAAAGTTATCTTGGCTAAAAGCTATGGAGTTATGACAAGCACAAACGATTAATAGCGATTAGTAAATCTTTTTCACAGAATTTAAAATCATATTTAATTACAATTCACATTTCCTCAAACTCCCTAATTAGTGATGAAAAACAGAGTAGGAAAAACTCAAAAGGTTTAGTGTAAAAATACATTGATTCAATTTTTTGGGTGTTCTATTTTGGGATAAACAAATTTAGATGCAGCTAAACTAGATACATCTCCATTTTCTTTTTTTATTATTTTATTTTATTTTTTAACTGTGAAATTTTTTATTTTAAAGATGTGGGGTACAATTCAGGGTTAGGTATACAAATATTTATTATGCAGCTACCCTTGTTGATGAGGTGTGCTCCCCATTCCCCCAGCAGATTCCCACTACTGCCAATCCCACCTCCCCACTATCCCCAACCCCCAGAGTTTCCTGCTACTGTCAATCCTTTTCTTATAGTATTACGATAGTTGTTCAATGTCTGATTATGAGTGAGAACATATGATACTCAGTTCTTTGTTTCTGTGAAAGATCACTCAGTATTATAGACTCTAAGTTCGTCCAGGTTGCTGTGAAATTCATGGTTTTGTTCTTTACGGTTGCATAATATTCCATTGTGTATATGTATCACATTTTTAAAATCCAGTCTTCTTTTAATGGGCAGCATGGTTGATTCCATGTTCTTGCTATTGTGAACAATGCTGTGATAAACATGCGTGTGCAGGTATCTTTTTTATAGAGTGATTTGAGTTATTCCCGGTATATTCCCAGAAGGGGGATTGCAGGGTCATATGGAAGGTCGATTTTTAGAACTTTTAGGAATCACCGCACTGTTTTCCACAGAGGCTGTGCTAGTTTACATTCCCACCAACAGTGTAGAAGTGTTCCCTTTTCTCCACATCCTCTCCACCATCTGTTATTTTTTGAGTTATTGATGATGGCCATCCTCCCTGGAGTTTGGTGGTATCTCAGTGTAATTTTAATTTGCATTTTTTTGACGACTAGTGAGGCCGAACATTTTTTCACGTATATGTTGGCTGTTCATACATCTCTTGAGAAGTGTCTGTTCATATCTTTTGCCCACTTTGTAATGAAGTTGTTTGTTTTTTTCTTTTCAGCACATTTGTGTTCCTTGTAGATACTAGATGTTAGGCCTTTGTCAGACATACAGTTGGCAGATATTTTTCCCCCGTCTGTGGGTTGTCTCCCTGCCATCTTGATGGTTTCTTTGGCATTGCAGAAGCTTGTCAGTTTGATGAGGTCCCACTTGTCTATCTTATCTCTTATGGCATGGGCACTTGGGGTTTTGATCAGGAATTGGTGGCCAGTTCCAATTTCCATAAAGGTGTTTCCTGTATTTTCTAAGGTTCTTATAGTTTGAGGTTTTAGATTTAGGTCTCTGATCCATTTAGAGTTGATTTTTGTGTATGGAGATTGGGGTCTTGTTTTAGTCTTTTGCATGTGGTCAACCAGTTTTCCCAGCACCATTTACTGAATCGGCTCTCCTCTTCCCAGTGGTTGGTGGTGGAGGCTTTGTCAAAGATGAGTTGGTTGGGAAATGGAGGTTTTGCTTCTGGAATCTCAATTCTGTTCCATTTGTCTATATGCCTATTCTTGTACCAATACCAGTCTGTTTTGATTATTGTAGCTTTATAATAAAGTTTAAAGTC
>NW_007255171.1:36156-39795 GCF_000164805.1 Carlito syrichta | reverse complement strand
TATTGGTGTATAGAAATGCGATTGTCTTTTGCACATTTATTTTATACCCTGAGACTTTGCTAAAGTCCTTTATCTGTGCAAGGAAGTTTTTGACAGATTCTCTTGGGTTTTTGAGATATAGAATCATGTCATCTGCAAAGAGGAATACCTTGATTTCCTCTTTTCCTATTTGGATATCTCTGATCGCCTTCTCTTGTCTGATTGCTCTAACTAGAACTTCCAGAACTATGTTAAACAGGAGGGGTGAAAATGAGCATCCTTATCTTGTTCCAGTTTCTGGGTAAATGGTTCCAATTTCTGTCTCTAGCAGTATGCCATCTCGTAGATGGCTCTTACTATTTTGAGGTATGTTCCATCTATTCCTAGATATTCGAGGGTTTTTATCAAGAAGGAGTGCTGGATTTTATCAAAAGCTCCTTCTGCATCTAATGATATAATCATATGGTTTTGTTTTTATGTCTGTTGATGTATTTAAATCTCCATTTTCTAGTGTAGAAAATAAGGACTATTTCTTATAAGTGTTAAGATTGAGGAATGATCTACTTACATGTGCGCAAAAGTTAGTTTATTTTAAATTTAACTATTCGGGGATAATTTTTTATAAGGTTTGGATGGGAACAGCAAAAAAAGGAAATAGAAAATGAGTCACCAGCTGGGCTCAGTGACTCAGCCTGTAATCCCGCGTCTTTGGGAGGCTGAGGTGAGTGAATTGCCTGAGCCCGCGGGTTCGAGACCCGCCTGGGCAGCAAGACCTCATCTCTACAATAAATAAAAAAAATCAGCCGGGCGTGGTAGCGCCTGTAGTTCCAGCTACTGGGAAGGCTGAGGCGGAAAGATCGCTAGAGCCCAGTAGGTCGAGGCTGCGGTGGCCCGGGAGCGGCCACTGCACTCCAGTCTGGGCGACAGAGTGAGACTCCAACTCAAAAAATAAAAAAATAAAAAAATAAAGAAAATGAGTCACCAAAGGGCTATATAGCCTCTTTCATAAGAATAAACCAGAGTCATAGTAATTCTTTAGACTATTAAGTATTAATAATTTAAAATAGTTCTTAGTCTAGCTACTTTACAAATTATATATATATGATATATATATATATTTTTTTCCTAGAGTGATTAGAAGTCATACTTCTTTAGTGAAGTTTTATCTAATTTCCCACCTCTTCAGGGAATGTGTTTGTTTTTAGAAAAGAAATCCAGCAGGTGGCACTAAAATCATAATATTTGCTGCAATAAAAAATGTGCAAGGGAATGGGTAGGGAAATAAAAATTATTATTTAGCCAGAAGGTGGTGCCAGGTAACCAATCTTTAAAAACCAATGTCTGCTTTGGAAGTGTGCAAGTTTAATTTTACCAAACCCCAGGATTTATAATGTCAGTATTGTGGACAATATTATTTGAAATTCTTTAATGCCTTCAAAAACTTCATATTTAAAGTTTAAATGTATTACTTCTATGATAAAAGAACTCTGGCCCAGCATATTAAAGCAAGAAATGCATTTATACTCTAATTTTTATCACTTACAGTCTTTGCAAACTAAAAAGAGAATATTTGAATATTCTCACTTTGCTGGTTCTCTATCTTTATATGTTTCAGGGTTATACTTACAAAAAGAAAATAGAAGCACTTATTACACACCTCCAAAATCTCTGTTCCTTTTTTTTTTTTTTTTCTATTTCTCCAATAAAATTCCCTTAGGAAGATGTAACTCTGAATCAGGAGATCTAGAAACCTGCAGACACACTTTCTGATATGTATAAATAAAATAAAAATAAATGCTGACGTATTTTGTCTATGACACTTGGATTTTTAAAAAAATACGTTTCCTTTTAGTTTTTTCATATATTCTGTTGCCAATGTTCACATCTTTTTTTTTAAACCTTAAAACAATAGGAAATAAAAATTAAACAACCTCATAGCTTTGCTGAAACTTCCATATTAACAGAAACTCTCTATTTTCTACACATTGTTGCCAGATCATTTAATTCTAATTGCTTGCTTATTAAATATCTCTCACCTGCCTCCATTTCTTACCATCCATCCTGCCCTCTTCATCTTCTAGCCTCAGCTACTGGGGCAACCAAATATCCTCCTTAGAGGTGACTTACATTCTTTTCTGCTCCCTCTTGTTTTCTGTTATGAGGTCAGAGTAACAGCTTACACGTGCAAATTGGATCATTTCACTCCTGTTCTTAGAAGTCTTCAATAACTTTCCACTTCTCTTAGCAGTCAAACCACATCTCCAGGTCTGTCTCATACCATCCTTCTGATCCTTCTCAACCATTTTCTATGCCTTTGTTCCATGATCTTTCTCAGGCTATGCCCCGTCTACCTAAACTTGTCCCTAACTCCAGTGTAAGTTTCATGAGGACAGAGACACGTTCACCTTTCTCACTCTTGTATTCTCAGTGAATGGGTCTATTGTATTTGGCATATGGGAAACTCTCAATAAATATTAGTAGATAAATAGAATGATGAAAAAAGAAAAATCAGAGATCACTGCAACGTAAAATTAATCAGAAGGATTCATAATATTTTTCATTGGTAAGATGTTTGCCTGTAAGAGAAGGCTCAGGATGCAACTAATAGCTGTCTTTGGTGTCTGTAAGGCTGTCATGTAGAAGGGCAAAGCTCAATTTCTTAACCAACTCATCTTCAACAAAGCCTCCCTCACCAACCACTGGGGAGACAAGAACCTACTCAGTAAGTGGTGCTGGGAAAACTGGCTGACCACATGCAGAAGATTGAAACAGGACCCCCACCTATCCCCATACTCAAACTTAACTCTAAACGGGTCGGAGACCTAAATGTAAAACCTCAAACTATAAGTACCTAAGAAAATGCAGCAGACACTCTTATGGAAATTGGAACTGGCAAACAATTCCTGATCAAAACCTTAAGTGCCCATGCCATAAGAGATAATATAGACAAGTGGGACCTCATCAAACTGACAGGCTTCTGCAAAGTCAAAGAAGCCATCAAGAGAGCAGAGAGATAGCCCACAGACAGGGGAAAATATATTTGCCAACTGTATATCTGACAAAGGCCTAATATCTGGAATCTACAAGGAACTCAAAAGTGCTGAAAAGATAAAAAACAAACAGCCCCATTACATAGTGGGCAAAAGATATGAATAGACACTTCTCAAAAGAAGACATGCGAGCAGCCAGCAGATACATGAAAAACTGTTCAGCCTCACTAGTCATCAAGGAGACGCAAATTAAAACTACACTGAGATACCACCTAACTCCAGTCAGAATGGCCATCATTAATAACTCGGAAAAAAAAAAAAAACATGCTGGAGAGGATGTGGAGAAAAGGGAACACTTCTACACTGTTGGTGCGAATGTAAACAAGTAGAGCCTCTGTGGAAAACAGTGTGGCGATTCCTAATAGTTCTAAAAATCGACCTTCCATATGACCCAGCAATTCCCCTACTGGGAATATACCTGGAAGAACTCAGATCACTCTATAAAAAACATACTTGTACATGTATGTTTATCGCAGCATTGTTCACAATAGCAAGAACATAGAACCAACCGCACTGCCCATCAAAAGAAGACTGGATAAAAAAAGGTGGTACATATACACAATGGAATACTACACAGCCATAAAGAAGAACAAAATCATGAACTTTGCAG
>NW_007255171.1:16106-35990 GCF_000164805.1 Carlito syrichta | reverse complement strand
GAGGTGTGATTGACAGTAGTGGAAATCTGTCTGGGGAATGGGGGGCACACCGCATCAACAAGGATATCTGCACAATGAATATTTGTGTACCTAACCCTGAATTGTACCCCACAATTTAAAAATAAAAAAAAATAAAAGTTAAAAAAAAGAAGGGTGAAGTTTATTTGTTTGTGGTTTACAATGGCAGATCTAAGACCAAAAGCCTACAAGGAGAATTAAACTCAATATTTTATTTTATTTATTTTATTTTTTCATTTTTTATTTTTTTGAGTTGGAGTCTCACTCTGTTACCCAGACTAGAGTGCAGTGGCCGCTCCTGGCCACTGCAGCCTCGACCCACTGGGCTCCGGCGATCCTTCTGCCTCAGCCTTATGAGTAACCGGAATTACAGGCACGCGCTACCATGCCTGGCTGATTCTTTTTTTTTTTTTTTTTTTGTAGATATTGTAGAGATGAGGGCTCGCCAATTTGCCTAGGCGGGTCTCGAACCGTCAGGCTCAGGCAATCCACTCTACTCAGCCTCCCAAATTGCGGAATTACAGGCTGAGCCACCGAACCCAGTTTAAACGCAACATTTTAAAAAACTGAGTATTTAAAAACAGAAGAAAACTTGTGTAGCAAATGGAGAATTGCCTATAATTTGAAGTAGTCAAGCATAAGCTAATATTGCATTTGGAGAAATTAGTAAACTGGTGGGACAATTAGTTGAACTTCAGTGTCCCTTTGAGCTTTGAGATACTATGGAGGTATGACTTGTTAAAAGATTATCTCTGTACCTATTTGCAATACTGAATGCATTTTGAAGCCAATGCTGAGTGTAGTGGGGGTGCCATCTTAGAGTTCTTGGAATTAACTTTCGTTGTGTTTAGGACTTTAGAGAATATGTAATTTTCTAATACCACCTGCATCACTTATTTCAGCTTAAGTTCATATTGTCAATCTTTTATTGGCATACACTTGGAACAAAATATAGCTTGTGAATTATTTTATTTGATAATTGAAATTGTCTATTTTAAATAACATTTTTGGCATAACTTTTACTGAATCACTGATAACACTTAATGATAAATTTTTGAAAATATATTTGTATTTTAGAACAACAAAACATACTTCATTTGCTTTTGGGGGGTAGAGTACATTCTGTAGGTCAAAAATATTAATCTTTTCAATCTTATTCATAAACAAAGATTGTTAACGAGCTCTATGTTCCATGAATCTATTTTTGGTCTGCTGCAGAAAAAGGTCAAGATTATTATACTTAATATACCAGCTCCTGACTTTTACACCTTAATCCATATTTTATAATTACAGGTAAAAATATTATTGCATTCTCAGGCCTCATAATATAGAAATTAAGTAGTTCTTGACACATTTTGTTTGATAGCAAATGAAACCTGCACTTGAAAAGTTGTTTTGTTTAGATTTCAAATCCAGGTAGCTCACAAATACATTGCTTATTTGTTTTTCAGAGTCCAAACCAGGAAACAACCACAGAGTTGATCAATAGAGTAAAGGTTAAATAATATACATATATACAATGGGTTACAGTGTAGACACTTAGAGAAGCAGGCTAATGAATACGGGTGTGAAAATATGTTCATGATATATTGCTAAGAGAAGGTATCAAGAAGCAAACAGTATGTATATGCACAGCATGTTCCTATTTTTAAAATAAACTAAGGTAATGTGAATGCCTCAAAAAATGTTAGAAGTCTTTCTACAAACTGATATCGTGAATCTCTCTGGGCAGTAGAAATATTTACTGGCAGGGCTACAAAGTTTGGAAACTTTCTTTTTATACATTTGATATACTCTATTATGGGTCAATGTATTTTTCCACTTGCATTTACTTTTTAAAAAACCTAATAAGAACACAAAATAATACAATCTAATATCAACTTTCTTCTATAAAAATGAAGAAGAGGAAATGAATCATAGCCGAAGAAGCAGATGATTTCAATTTCCGATGCACACTGTCAAAATTCAGAGCTCTTGTGAGAGAAGAATAATAATGAAATCATACATAAAGATTAGACTATTTAAACATACACTTCCAAAACATTCTTGCTCTTGCTCTTACTAGCTCAAGGAGAAACACAAGACTTCTGCAAAGACTCTTTCTAAACTGCCGGTAGCAAGAACCAGGAGCGACGGGGACATGGTCTTTTCTTCATTCTGCCTTCCAAATTTCTCTTGAGCACTGACAGTGCATAATTTGCAGTCAGAATGCTAGCTGCAAGAATATAAGGGAACTTAGACCATAGCTCTTCAAACCCTACAAACTAAAGAAGAGTGGAATGCAGATTGAGAGTTAGTGTCCCCCACATACAGGGAAGCTCTAAGCAGGAAAAAAATTGCTAATAAGAGGAATACCCAGATAAAATAGTTATTAGAATTGTCACATATTTATTACATTTTTTCCTTCTGTGTGCTTATCTATTATCTCTCTATCTCATCTATTCAATTTTAAGTAATAATTATTTATTGACTTTGTTTAGTAGACTTTTTTGCCCTTCTTCAGGTAAAAAGCAGCATCCCTCTTTCTTTTAGAAACTCCACCTCAATCTAAATCTATGTTTCCATGTCAACAAACCTTATCGCCTTCAACTGTATCTCTCCAAAGGCCCATTTTTCAAACTGGGATTTAGAGTCCTGGTTTTTTTATTCCCCTAATCATGTTTGACTTTAGTTTATGTCAGTGGGTTCTGACAAATCCTGGTATATGTATATATTATAAATGGATCATCAACAAAGAAATGCTTCATTGTCTGATTTTTTTTTTCATGGATCAATATGGCAATTTTTTTTTTCAGGTGATGCTGTCATTATTAATGTCTACAAAAATTGCAACGTTTGGATTTACCCTAATTTATTTTATAATTTATCCTAATTTATTTAATTAATCATTGATTTCTAACTTTTTTGCTTTCATCAAATTAAAGTTTAAATGAGTGTGTAAATTAGGACTACTTTGGGTTGCAGGTAACTGAAGCAAACTTGAAACATTCGAACAAAAAATAGCTTTAGAAAGACTCTAGGATGTTTTACAATCTGAAGAGGAAATACAGATTTAGACCCCCCCATCAAGAACTACCGGGATTAGAATACAAAACTTGATTCGAATTTTTTGTATTTCCCACAGAGAGAATTTGGGATGATCAGCTCATTCTGATCTGCCCAGTTTTAAAACTGAAAGCCCCACATCCTGGAAACCCCCCAATTTCTGGGGATTTGATCACTCCAAATCCCAAACTTGAGATTTGGTCGCTCCAGCTCTGGGGTTTTATTTTGCCAGGCAATAGAAAGAAACTTTCTCCGAATCTCTAATTGAGCAGCTCCAGTGAAGATGTCATATTCATTCCTGAATCAACTTCCTTTGGCAAGGGAAAGAAGTCTTTTTCTAGAGGAAGAAAAATAGAAGTAAGGAAAAAAAAATCCCCTGCCTTAATAAATAAAGGAGGCCCAGTTATAGTGGGCCTTGAGAAGTCAGACAAATAAATTTGAGCTTGATTAATTTGGAAATGGAGAGGATGGCAAAAGAAAATGAGAAAATAAAATAAATATAAAAAGAAAATTGATCTGCTGAAATTATACAGGATCAATAGAAGATTAGAATTAAAAATATTCACTGGGAAAACTGTAGCAGAAATTTTGGCATGAGTTTAGATGCACCAAAACATATACTTCTAGAATGGAATAGAGAAGGAATGAGAAAGATAAATTTAAATAAACATGAAAGAGAAATTTAAATGCCAGAATCTGAGGCTGATTTGGAATGCCAAATTATAAATTGTCTATTATGTTCATCTTTTACTATCCATGATAGGGCATAGCATTATCCAGGCTAAAACCATAATCTCCCATAAGTTTTGAGAAAACTGAGTGAAGACTTCCAAACCTAAGAAATCCAGATAAGTCAGCAATCCCTTAAACCACATTGAAATGTAAATCTATCACTTGAGGTCAAGGATGATCTCTGTCCTATTCTTTACTATTTAGTTCCTGGTCCTGAAATGCACATCAAAGACATTGACAAGAATAAATATCTTATATAATTTTTTAAAAATAGGTAGACCAAAAATATTGATTATAAAACGCTCTTTTAGTTTTTTTGCTAGTAAATATAATAAGGAAGTTGCTTTTGGCAACATATACCTTAAAATGTCATGAACACATCTATGTGATTGAATCTTATAGACATAATGTCGAGTAAAAAACAGGTCATGGAAAAATAGCTGCAATATAAAACATATTTATGAAGATCAAAAAGAAGCATAATTAAGTGATATGTTGTATAATATATATGTAAGTATATCTAGATATGTAGATACTACCTATAAAAAAAACAAAGGAATGACAAGGAGTCAACATTAAGGATATAGTTTCTTCATGAGTGAGAATATACGTTTTTTTCTTCCTAAACTGAAGTGGAATGAGAAGGAGGAGAGGAGCAATAGGAAATTCAGGGATATTGGGAATAGTCTATTTCCTAAGTCATTTGGTAGACCTGAAAGTGTTCATTTCACTACTGTATTATGCTTCCTAATCTATGTGTGATAATCTTACATATATGTTAGATATGTTGTATATTTTAGATATTATGTAGCAAACTTCATAGGAAAAATTTTAAAAGAACGTATATGAAATGAACATGTGATCATACCCACTTATTCATATTACACTGTAATCAAGAGTCCTCCTTAATGATGTATATGTTTTTTTCAGAATGTTCTCAGTCCTGCATCTCATTAAAGAAATTAAATCTAATTTAATCTTGTTATTAATATTAGCAATATTTTGTTGGCCTTAGGTTTACATAATTGATACGAAAGTTCTAAATATAGAAGAGTTTTTGCTGGTGTTTTGTTTTGTTCTGTTGTTATTTATTATAATTGATGATAAGAGAACGTATGAAAAGGTCAACAGTCTCTCCTTGGGTAAAACTGTTTCATTTTTAAAAAATTCTTGGAACTTGTTTCTATTGCTACTAATATTTTATGTTCACATCTTTATTGTGAATCAAAAGTCTTTTTTTGACATTGATAAAAGATGCATAAACAAAAACAACTTAAAAATAGGACATGTGGATTTAATCCCCATTTCTGTCATCTTTTGCTCTTAGTTCACTTAAATTCTCTAAAGTTCAGTTTCCAGAAAGATGAGTTGGATGGAGATTATCTATAGGTAAATTCCTTGAATTTACATGTTGAAAGAATTCCAAGTGCAATTTTACATTCTCTCTCACAGTCCCATTTCCGTCTCTCCCTTTGTTTTTACTCTTATGTGGTATTCTTTAGAATATTTATTAAGATGTGAGGCTTATTTTCTATGGAAAAACTAATGAATATGGAAAAAATATCATCACTGGTCATCCTCTGCAGACACAAGATTCCCTAAACGTATCTATTATTGATAAGAATGTCTTTCTACAGTCTATTAGCTTAAGAAATGTCATACACAGCAAATGACTGAAAATTAGGCTTATGACTAATTTCTGTGTTTACTCTATTTTGTTATGTCTATATTTTCAATGAGTATTTCTTAAGAGTCTTGTAGTTATTTTTCTAAAAAAATAATGTAGTACAAGCCGGGCTTGGTGGCTCAGGCTGTAATCCCGCGCCTTTGGGAGGCTGAGGTGAGTGGATTGCCAACCCGCGGGTTCGAGACCCGCCTGGCAGCAAGACCTCATATCTACAATAAATCAAAAAATCAGCCAGGCATGGTAGCGCATGCCTGTAATTCCTTCTTCTCGGAAGGCTGAGGCGGAAGGATTGTCGGAGCCCAGCAGGCAAGGCTGCGGTGGCCAGGAGCGGCCACTGCACTCCAGTCTGGGCGACAGAGACTCCAACTCAAAAAAAAAAAAAAAAGTAGTACAAATGTACTTTGTCTTTTGCATGCCTCCACAATGCTCACTTAGTGAGAGCACAAAATCACTGTAGGAATGTCTAAATGGCTCTGCAATGACCTTGTTTTAAAACATGTAATTTTATCAGAAGTATAATATAATGGAGGTGGCAAAGAGAAGTAGGCAAGAAATAATTTTATTTTCATATTGTGTTGACAAATTATGTGTCAAAGAAATAAATAGATGCAAAATCCAGTAAGTATTTTTTTCTCACTTTAAGGTATCATGTTGTTTTCTTGTGTAAGTTAATTACAAAACCAGACCTTCATGAATAATTTCTATTTAACAGGTGCCGTTGACTCTTCCACATACATGATAGCATTTAATTTATTTGACCTCCTGCCCTCTGTCTCTCATTTCCATTCTCCTCAGAGGTTAGCCATACAAACTAAAATCCCTATTCTGTAAGGTGGGTCATAAAAAACAGAACCTCTTTTCCCAAAAGACATCCATAAAACCTAAAAATATTCTATGTAAATACTAGCCATAACAAAAATTCTGGTCTACCCTGTCTGATTGCAGTTCATAAAAATTTCATTTCAGAGAGGGTCCTGCCCAACACCAAGAAGGCAGAAATGTATCCTCAGAGAGGCCAAGAATCTAGACAGACAGGCCATGCTGGTTCTCCTTACTCAGCCTATTAACATTAGGTCGTGTCCCTTTTGTCCAATTATATTTCTACATGGCTGTCTATATTCTGTTGAACTTAAGCATAAAAATGGCCAATTTCCCCTGTGTCTTTGGGTCTTCATTCTGAAGTCTTTCATGTATACACATTAAAGACATTTGTATGCCTTTTCTCCTATTAATTAATCTGCCTCACGTCAGTGATTTTCAGTGAACCTTCAGGGAGCCAAAAGTCTTGACTCCAAGAATAGAATAGACAACATAGAAACACACCCACACAAATATACCCTACTGATTTTTTATGAAGGTGGAAAAACCATTTAATGGAGAAAAGATAGGCTTGGCAACCAATGGTGCTGGAGCATGGATATCCATATGTGGTAAAACCAATCTCAACTTAAATTTCACACCTTATGGAAAAATTAAATCAAATGAATTATAGGTTTATATGTAAAATGTAAAACTATAAATCTTTTAGAATAACACATATGAGGAAATTTGGGGGACCTTTTGGTAGGCAAGGAGTTCTTAGACTTGATGCCAAAGCCATGATCCTTAAAAGTAAAAATTGATCAACTGAGCTTTATCAAAATTAAAAATGTTTGCATTGTGAAGGACCCTGTTAAGAAGATGAAAACACCAATACCAGGCAGAAATACCTTTTCCATAGTCACACAAGAGGCAGAGCAGAACTGACTTAATTTTAAACCCACTGAGCAAGATCCTGTCCATATTTTTGGTCAATATCTATGTGTAATCTGGGTACCACTTGTTCAATGCAAATACATAATTACTAGAAGTACTTTTATTGACATTTGTATTAATTATGGCAGTTTCACCCTTTATTACTAATGCGCATGAGCTACATTTCAGTATTACTTTTCAGAAACATTTTGCAAATGTCCTTATTCTGGCTAGAAATTTATTTGTGAAGGGACATATTTGTTCCACTGCAAACTGCAGTGTTGAGGTCAAATGATTTTCAGATATATACAGCTCCTCTTCATCAACCAAAAAGAATGGTGACTAAACAAAAGATTGATACACTTAATATTTTCTAGTCTAATGTTGAAGCTAACAGTGTAAGGAAAGCTGTAATCATTTTCTTATTTCTACCTTCTCTTCTGTCTTTAAATATGAGACTTTATTACGTGCATCTGTTTCTATAGTCACTTTGTTATCCCTGATATACTTATAAATTATAAGCCATTTCAGAACAGGGACTAAATATTTGTGTCCTTCTAACCCCAGAGCTTAGCAAATTGCCTGGCATGTGTTAGATATCAATAAATGTTTAAATGAATAAATTACTGTTCTTTGAGATGTTTCTATTAGTTAATTGGACTGAAGAAAAACTAGAATATTCTCTGTAATATAAGAATTGTTTTATGATATTTCCAATATTAAGATTCAGCCTCAAAAAATATCAGGTAACGAATTTAAGTTAATTTAATTCAAATTAATTCTCTTACCTTATTTTTCCTACTATTTAGAGCAGCATGCCTCAACTGTTAGTTCCCATGTTATGGATACAAGTTTTTTTCAGTCTTTTACCGAGTCTTCCCTGTGCCCTTCACAAGACAAGAATTAATTCTTCTTTTTTGTGGTCTTTCCCTCTCATGTTATTCCTCACATTAAGCATTCTTAGATGGCCTGAAGCAGAACTGGTTTACGGGAAATCCCAGTACATATGAAACAGCATATGAGGAGATATCAAACATAGGTTCTTTGGAGTCAGACAAATCTGCATTTGAAGACCAGTTTCATCTCCTAACAGTGCATAGTCCCAAGAAATCTGAGTCTCAGCTTAGTTATTTGTAAGATAGAATTTTTATAACCATTAGAGAAAATGAATAGAAAGCAAGGTATTTAGCACACAAGTGGCTGACATTCAAAGGACAAATAATATTATTATTAGTGATTTCATTCAAATGAATAACACATTAATGGCAGTTGTTCCTGAGTAGTATTACTTGTGTCATCATTATTTATTGCTACTAGCATTGCTGTGGTCGTTTTTGACATAGGGATTTATCAGATGTACTTATTTGAGATGAAATAAGGCCGATGACTCAGGTTCAAGATTGCTCTTTGAAACAGATGATGCCAAGAAAGTAAAGGTTCCCAAAGAAAGTTCTATCTTGTCGGGATGATTATTTCAGTCCAACCTATTCCATTTACACAAGCAATTGCGAAGTGTGTTATATGGGCACAGATAATGATTGAGGACTTTCTGCAATATGATAAATTCTATTTTAGATGCCTATCCTAAAGCCTTCTATTTTAGCAGAAATGCCAGCAAGTCAGCAGCATTTTCTGTGGTGCAGTCAGAACAGTTTTCAGCTGAATCCCTCCTTTTTTCTTTAACATTTATCACCATTGGCCACATCTCCATATGGCACTTCAGGGTTGCATGGCCCATACAAAAAAAGGTTTGCCTCTGCTGTTGGCTCAAATCTCTCTACATGCAAGATTCGCTCCACGATGTGCTGTGCTAGGATTCTGCAGAAAAGAAAAAAAAAAAAACCACATCTCCTTCATGTGGCTGTCCCAGCTCTGCTGCTGTCACTGTCACTCCTGCTTCATATTACAGCACACATATATTGACAGGAGACAAGAACAGAGAGGTTGGTGATAGTGTCTAAGATGATTTTTCATGGAACAGTTACCAAAGGGTTACTCCTACACACAAGAGATTCCAATTCGAGCCTGCATACTAAAGTTTACATAGGTAATCATGCTGAATATGTCCTTGTGTATAAAACTCGAATTGTTTCCAAACTTCTGATGTTGGGGGCTTGGTTTCATGTTGATAAAAAGGTAGCTAGAATAAGAATACAGGCACTGCAGTGCTTTTCTTATTCCTCAGTACACAATGACAGACATTTTTAGTTGCTTATCTAGAGTCATCTCTTCTTTTTTGGCTGACAGGCTTCTAAGTTGGTTTGGGAGATAGGGTGTCCAGCCCCAGGACTTTTATTTGCTATTGGTCTGAGGGTTGTGGGGCAATGAGAGATAAGGCAACTCTGATGGGAGTATCCAGGTTAAGGTTTCTGTTCCCAATTGAAGAAAGCCATGTGAGAAGTCCATTGTGCCCAGGTTCTTTCTTTGTGCCTAGTGTGGCAGCTAACACACAGTCATGTTAAGGTTCATTGCCAACACCCTGCAGATGGCAGACAGAAAAGATGGGAGGAGTCTGGATTTTGGATAAAAATGGGGAATGCCTGCACCGTCACCAGTACCTTATACCTCTAGAATTCTGATAAGGTAAGATAGACAATGGCAATGTTGCTTAAACTGGTTTTAGTTGAACATTTTGTTCTTTCAGTGATAGGTCCTCTCGCTGATAAACATGGTACTTGATATCCTTTTGATTTTTGGAGAAAGCCAAGACTCAATTTTGGTGAATTTGTGCCAGAATCTAATAAGATAAACATGAATAAGAAGGAGGTGGGTATCTGAAGCATTTAGATAAGGAAAAACTTTGCAGGTAAGTGCAAGGTAATTTCCAGGAAGCTAAGATATACAAAGCTAAGATATTCGAAGCTAAGGAAAACTATAATGTCGAAGTACACCTACGGCTGAGAAAGAAAGGTAAAACCCAAAAGATAAGAAGTCCCCAGATGGGAGAGCAGAGTAAGAGTATGAGTCAAGTATGAGAATTAAGAATATATCCATAAAAAGAATCAGGTACCCAAGGCTGGTAGTTATTGAATGCTTCCTGCCCACTAAGGAATGCATGATCCTGGCTTAAAAGCCCAACTTCAAAGAGATAAATGAGTCCTTTTTTATTCTAACATTCTAGCATCTTTTAAATTCCCCTTTCCTTGAGCTCTGAACCACAGACGTCATCTTGTATTAAGAAGAGGATTTGTAGGCATCTGAATGAAAAATTCTGCTATGTGATTTTCTAGAGTAGCCCCTATTCTGAAATCACCAGCCAAAGCAACATTTTGTCCAGAAAGTGGTAAAAATAGGATTAGAAAATGTTTATATACTGTGCTTTATATAGTCAAGTTAAGAAGCTTTTCTGAGACATTTTTATGAGCTTGGTACTGCTCCATTTACCATTGTTTAGGAATAACAGTGCCATATTGTACAGGGACCTTATAAAATTCACATAAAATATAGAAAACACACATTTTCTTTTTTTCTATTAAGCTAGCTTTTATTTTTAGAAGTAATTTGATCTATCATATTTAGTCGTTGTTCTTTAATACATCATCCGCTATCTGTCTATGCTGTTTCCCTGTCAGTGGGTATACATCAATAAGCAACTGGCCAATTTCACAAAAGCAACAAGATTGACTTAAAAACACATTATATATATTTCACAATCATTTGTCAAAGCCTCCAAGATATCTGAATGTATGCCTTAGCTACTATATCAGGCAAGGTTTTTAAGTGCAAGCCGTGGTAGTAACTTTACCCATTTGAGCAAAATATTTATTGAAAGGTCATTGAGTAGCACTTAGAATCTCTGAGAAAGATGTAAAATCAATGTCAGAAGCTATGTAGCTAATAATCATACCCAAATCACAATGGAAAATTAGTCTGGTCTAGATACCACTGTACTCTTCTGGTCATAGTTACCAAAGTATACTCTGCAGATGCCATCAACACTGGTCCATGACAAAATTTTTGAAATAATAGCATAGCTTGCCACTTGCATAGCCTTATTATTGATGTTACTCTCTGCAGAATACACTCTTTGTATTCAGTGGTTTTTGCATTAATAACATATGACTCAAAATCCAAAATGGGTACATGGAATTAAAGAACAGATTATATCCTTGAGCCTCAATTACAAGAAAGACCAGAAAAGTGACAATCTGAAATGTTTCTTTCTTTAGTAGGAAATGAGATTTGTCTCTTTATACAAAGATTTCCTAAACCAGTGGTTTAGGAAAGCATTTGGCCCTTTCTTTAGACTTTTTAAAAAATTGCTATGCCTTGGCAGAAGAGGAGGTTTCTGGGGATAGAATAAGCAATGTTGCTAAACATCCTATAATACACATGACATCTCACAACAACAAAGAATTATCTGGTCTAAAGTATCAGTTGTGCCCCTGTTGAGAAACCACTCTTGAAAAGACAGTGCTTCAGATACATATGACCAATGACACATGTTCAACGGTGGCCACTTTTTTTTCCTTTTCTTCTTTATATTGGTTTGTCTTTCCAATTTTTATCTTTTGCTTCAATTATTCTTCTCTGTCTTTTGAGAGAAGAGACATATAAGAAGAAGATGTAGAGGATTCGCTACCAACAAAGATAAGTGTTCAGAGAAGCCCATAGTTTGCTCGAGATAACAAGGATAATAAGTAACAGAATCATTACTCGAACCCATAACAGACTTCAGAGGTCATGCTGTTTCCACTCTGCTATAGTGTTTTTTAGTGCTCTCTGGGACCACAGAGAATACATTTATGACATCATGGCTATGATTTTTAAAGAGGGTCTAGATATAGCATGTAAGAAATGAGGAACAAGTTCACAATTTCATTGACATCACAATTTCATTGACATCATTCTGAAATCAGCTGAGTTGATAGTGTGCTGCATCTGTGTCTCATTCCTCCAGATGACTCAGGGATCTCTCAAATTCCTTCCGGAAGAACTCAAGCCAGTCTCTTACATGGAACCCACAATGATGTATGTTGAGTTAAATAAATAGTATCTTATAGTGTCCTCAAGCCTGAACCTGGGATGGGGAGGGTGCTAAGGCTGCAGTGGCACGCCTTCTACCCACTATTGTGCTGCATCAATCTCTAATGCGCCCCAACACAGCGCTATTTTCTGCTGAACACAGCGCCGGTGTGAGAAATGTTTTCCCTCACACCTGAAATGTTCTCTGCAACTTGGGACAAGCACCTTCATTAGATCATAGTTATAAGGTCTGGAATAAAAGATTCAGACTGAGCCACACAATTCAAACATGCCCACAGCAGCAAACAGAGGATTCTTTAGGAATATCTTAGTTTCATCAGTGTCTATCAGCCTTTAGCTTTGATACAAGCCATGGTGTCCACGTAGCAGAGTGTAGGGTTTGGAGTAACCAAGGTTAGGTGGTAGAAGCAATTTTAGAATCCACTAGCCTCCAAGGGTATATATGAGGTCTGACTCCAGAGACAAGGAGAGAGAAAACATACCCTTTGGATAAGAGTAAGCACTTGGACTTTGGACATATCTGGGGAAGGCTGCAATGAGTTTGAATACCAGGTTGTATTTCAGGAAATTTATTACAGACTGTTGCTTACATCCTAAATCAAATAGCAAGTTATTTATATTATTTCAGTTCTTATATGTTAAAGCATTTAAGTATCAAAAAAAATCCCTTAGAAAAAATACTATACTGTCATCAGTCTCCATTGTCCAGAAACTATGACTGAGAATAGGAGAGGTTAAGTAATTATTACATAGTATGTAGTGTATTTGTACCTAGGCCCATATAAATTCAAATCCTGTACTCTTAAAAATAACATTTTTTTTTCTACTAAGCAATGCTTGTTTTTACTATTGTGATTGAAAGTATCACCCAAGTTGCTCATTGTTTTTCCACCCTGTGTCATTCTACCTTTGCATTTTAGAAGTGAGTCACTGCCTTGATTTCACAATGTCTCCCCTGGACAACTGTAAGAGGCACCCTTAAAACGCCAAGAGAGTATCTAATAACATGAATACAAAGGAAGAAAATTCAGGTTCCTCATCCCACCACCTTCTCCAAAAACAGTGTTTTGTTGTTGGGATTTTATTTTAGTTTAAAATAACAAGAATTTATTAATAATATTTCATTATAATTAATTATCCTGTGGGTTGATCGGGCCTAGCTGGGTGGTCCTTGTGCTGCATACCATGAAGACTGGTTTACACATACAGCTGTTATGACTGAGTAAGCGAGAAGAAGTCACGCCTGTAAACTGAGTTTAATTAATCAGAGTCCTTTATTAATGTGTGGGTCAAGAGTAGGCAAATACCGGAAAAACTTTTGACAAATTTGTGCAGTTTGTGACAAGCTTTTATAGGCAAAATTTGCAGTATTGGCTACGTAGCAACTTAGTGACCATAGCAACTATTAACTAACAACTTGGCAACCAAAATGGGAACTTCTGATTGTTAGGGAACTTTGATTAATTTCATGTCCTAGGTATAGCCAGTGTTCAGAAAGTCCCTGGAGTTCTTCCATTAAGATATAGTTTAAGGTAGTTACATAGAGACGAGGAAGAAGAATCATTGCACAATGGAGTTACCTTGGTTAGGTCACTAACAGAATATAAGAACAACATATGAAAATGTCAAAGCATAATATTTGATTTCAGTTAACAAAGCATACAATTACATGGAACTTATGGCTAAGGAGTTCTGTAATAGTCAGCAGGAAATGGTCAGCATGATCTGCCCAAAGGAGACAAAACTGGGGATCTGTGGTCATGGGAACGTTACTGTAATCATATGTAGGCATTGATTCTTAGGTCAGGCAGGTAACTAAGATGGACGTTTTTAAAAAAATGGAGTAAGCTGGTTAATATTATTATTTTGCTAGCAATTTGATTTTATTAACTGATTTAGCTCATTTCATTCCCTCCTTTTAGTTGTGCATGAGTCAATTCATTGACGCTTCAGTTAAAGGAAGGAAATTATAATAGGTCCTAGTATTCAGAAGTTTTCCTGAGTGATTTGTTTCTTGACAAAGTTAACAAACCAGTTTGAAATACAAGGTACCAGATCTGGAAGATTTACTTTAAACTGGATTGGGTTTGAGTTAGGGGTTCAATTTTGGACAGCTAAAACTTGTCCTGAAGTAAAGGAACTTAGAGTAAAAGTATAAGTAGTATGATAAACTGAACCCAAAGGGGTGCTTGCTAGAATAAACCAGGGTAAACTTTTTTTAAGCATAATAAAGCAATAATACATCCATTACATGAGAAATAAAACAGCATTAACAGACCTTGCTTGCAGCATAGCCATTCTGCAGGAGCTGCAGTAAGCAGTGCTGCTCCAAATTATAGAACAAGTGGGATAACAAAAAGGAGAGGCAAGGGATGAATGCAATGCATTTGGTTATGGTTAAAGTCTCACGGTTTCTGCTACTGGCTGGTCAGGTGACGTAGGACGATGGGCTCGGAGGGTGATTTTGAGAGGATTATTGGGATGTTGGTTCACAGTCCAGTTGTTGTTTGGGTGAAGGGACACGTCAGCATTCCAACTGCAGGCTTGGCTAAGCCAGGCTTCGGCATCCGAACTTCCTTGAATTGTGAATGATGAATCCAGGTTGGTATTCCGCTAACCTTGAGTGATGTTGGGGTGGTGAGGACGACTTCATACGGTCCTTTCCAGCGGGGCTTAGTCCTTTTTTTCAGAACTTTTTGATGTAGACCAGCTTTCCAGGCTGGAATGGATGACACGGTGTGGAAGTTGGAGTTGGTAGTACAGCACGGACGTTGGTGTGGCCAAGGTCCTGCACCCACTGTAAAGACTGGAGATACTTTAACAGAGATTGATTAGTAAACTGTTCAAGAATAGAATCCCATAAACGGGTAACAGAGGAGGGAGTCTTTCAAACATGATTTTATAGAGAGTAATCCCAGCCTTGTACGGGGTACATCTAGCTTGAAGGAGAGTTAGAGGTAAGAGAGTTACCCATTTTTCAACGGTTTCTATTATTAATTTAGATAAAGTATTTTTTAAAGTCTGGTTCATGCGTTTTACCTGTCCAGAGCTTTGTGGTGGGTAAGCATAGTGCAGTTTTCATTTGATGTTCAGTGTTTTACTAACCAGCTGTACTATAGATGAGGTGAAGGCAGGACCAATGTCTGAATGGTTTAACAGTTCAGCCATTTTGGTTTCTCCTAGGTGGGTGGTCAAGTGGAGTTGTTTTATTAATTTTTCTGCAAGAACTTCAGGTAGAACAATTTTGGAGTTTTTAACCCACCAGCCATCAGGTTTCTTATAAGCTCCCACCAGCTTTGCAGACTCTTCTTCTCTATGTGTATATCTGGGCCACTACTGCAGTGAGAAGGCCACGTTCTTTGTAGATCATGGCATATACATGAAGTGTAGCAAACGCATACCGGCTGTTAGTGAAGATGTTTACTCGTTTTTCTGCTCCCCAGCACAGGGCCTGAGTTAGAGCAATTAACTCAGCCTTTTGGGCAGAAGTGCCCTGAGGCAGTGCCTGTGACCAGATTACTTCATGAGCTATAGTTACCAATGTACCAGCCTTAAGAACTCTTGTTTAGTACCAGGCTGCTACCATTCGTGAACAGGTCAGCATCAGTCTGGTGCAAAGGAGTGTCCTGAAGATTAGGTTGGCTGGCCTGGGTAATGTCCAAAACATCCTTGCAGTCATACACCGGAGTCTCCAGATGGTTATTAGGCAACAGGGTTTCAGGGTTGAGCTATTGAATAGGAGAGAAAGTTAGTCTGGGCTGGTCTAGTGGTAAGCTCTGATACTGGGTAATACGTGCATTTGACATTCAATGGCCAGAGGTTCCCCAGAGCAGCCTCAACAGCATGCAGAGCAGTTAAAGCCAGGTTCTTGGCTAAAAGTTAACTTGTCTGCTTCTTTAACCAGAAAAACCATGGGTGTAATGACTTGAAGACAAGAGAGCCAGCCAGAAGCTACCAGGTTCAGTCTCTTTTATCAACCACCAGTCTTTTTCATGGCCCTAGGGTCTGAGTGAGGACCCCTTTGGCAATTCCTTGTTGTTCATGAATGAACAAGTGGAAAGGTTTGGTAACATCTGGAAGGGCTAGTGCCAGTGCTTAAGTTAGAGCTGTTTTTAGCTGCTGGAATGCTTGTTTCTCAGCAGCAGTCTGATTTAGGGGTTGATCACCTGGTGTGGCCAAGTACAAGGGTTTGACAATTTTGGCAAATCCTGGGATTCATAGATGACATATCCTGCTGCCCCCAGGCATTCCCGTACCTGTTTCTTGGTGGGAATTCGGAGAATGGCTTCTTTCCGGGCTGAGGTTAGGGCTCGCTTGCCCTCTTGCAGCTGGTATCCAAGGTACGACACTTTGGCAGAGCAAAGCTGTGCTTTCTTTGCTGATACTTTGTAGCACAGGTCCTGGAGAAGCTGTAACAAAGCTTTAGTACCTTGTAAACAGGTGTCCAAGTCTGCAGCTGCAAGTAGGAGGTCATCCATGTATTGAAGCAAAGTACGATCAGGTTGTTGGGCAGGAACCCTGACAAATCCTGTTGCAAGGCCTCCCCAAAGAGCGTTGGGGAGTTCTTGAAGCCTTGTGGTAGTCGTGTCCAAGTTAACTGACTGGTGTCTCCGGTCCACTCAGAAGCAAAAATAGGTTGACTGACAGGAGACAAGGGAATAAAGAAAAAAAAAACATCTTTTAAGTCTAGCACAGTATATACCTGATGTGGAGGGAGAATTAGACAAAGTAGAGTATACAAGTTAGGAACAGCTGGAGGAATAGTTTCTACCCACTTGTTGACTTCTTTTAAGTTTTGAACTGGACGGTAGTCAGAAGTTCCCGGTTTCTGAACTGGCAAGAAAGGTGTGTTCCATGCTGACTTGCATGGAGTCAGAATGTTGGCAACTAAGAGTTTTTTTTTTTATATGAAGAGCAATTCCTTTTCAGGCCTGCAAACTCATAGGGTACTGGCGGACTTGGACAGGAGTAGCTGATACCAGTAAACTTACCACCACTGGTGGGTGATGTTTCACCAATCCTGGTGGGTCGGTTTCTGCCTAGACAGAAGGAAACTCCTGCTGCAACTGTAGAAGTAAGCTTGACGGAACATTTTTAGTGGTAGATTTTGAAGAGGTCAAAAGATATTTTTCAGAAAGTGGAACAGTTAAGAGCATTTGATATGCAGTAGGAATAAACATTTCAGTTTTGTCAAGTGAAAGCACAATAGTGACTTTTAACTTCTGAAGCTGGTTTTGGTCCATTGGAGGGAACGGGCAGTTTGGAGCTATGAGGAACAAGTGGGTAACTCATTTTTGTCCTAAGTTTATAGTTTGAAGTGAATTTGCAACTAGTAATTGCTCCCATTGCCCCCTAAAGTTAGTTTCCAGGGATTGGAGGGCCGCTACCAGGATTTTAGCATGTTTCCTGGCAGCTTTATTGGCTGTCTGTACTGCCTGTATCTGTTTCTCAGCATTTTGATTGTTAAAAACCTTTTGGGTCACTTCTAGCAGCTGAGAAATATTCATTCCTGCAAAGTCTTCAAGCTTCTGTAATTTAACTAATTTTTTTCTTTTGGATGTATGTCCATAGCTTTCTGTGCCACAAATTAATAGCTTGAGCATTTTCAGGGTCTGGAGGATTGAATGGGCTATAAGTACAAAAAGCCTCCTGGAGACATTGAAGGAATACCCCCAGAAATTTCTTGGGACCCCGGAGAATTTCGGTAGTTTTAGACAGATTGATAGGTTTGGGGGCTGCTCCCCTTAACCCAACTAATAATGTCCGGTGAAAAAATTTTAATGTCTTGGACCCTGTGAAAGTGTTGGGGTCCCAGTTTAGGTAAGAAGAGGGAAAAACCTTATTTAACATTCTTTTTTTAATTTTTTTTTTTTCTGAGTACAAGTAAACAGTGTTAAAAGGGGCTGCTGGCAGTCATTTCAGGTGAAGCGATGAATGCACATGGTTGATTCTAGTAAGGAAATTAAAACCTGTGGTTTTTCTGAGAATGGCAGGTTCTGAGTTTATATATACATATATATGCATATAAATCAGAGATCAAGAAAAGAATGTCCATCAGGAAGGGTCGCTTATTTTGATCTGTCCCGTGCGGAACTTCCTGGAGGGGAAGATGGGGGGGCGGATTTGTCCAAGAGTGGAGGTGCGTTGCCAAAGGTGGAGATGACGGAGGGGAGGTGGCGATACTGGTCATGCATGCAGGATTTAAGAACAAGATAAAAAATGACTTTTGGCTCTCGGTTTATTCTTTTATTTTTCTATTCTTGCTCTTGGAAATATCTTTATGATAATCTATTTCCAAGGGCATGAATAGGCAACAGTGGGACTTTAACTAAATATTATTTGGATTTAATAAAATACTAAGCGAGAGCATAGACAAAATTATTAAGCAAGCAATGACCAAAAAAAGCTTTCACCTTAGAAACAGTACTGGAAAGTGAAAGTAGTCCCACAAACTACATGCATGATTAGCCAAAACCTTCAACTTATCAATGTAAGTTGAAACATTTTCCTGCAAATCATTTACAACTGTGCTTTAACAAGGAAAATAGCCATCTTGACGAAGTTTGAAGAAAAAATTGAAAACAATAGAGATGTGTAATTAGGTTGTAGCCCAAATTGAGAACTTAAAACAGGTAAACACTGGCAAGTTATACTTTTACAACGATTGATAAACCCTGGTTATTTTGTTATTTATCCTGTGTTGGATTAATAATCCTTGTGCCTAGAAAAAGATTTTGAAGTCCCTAAGCAACTTGGCAGTGAAAAGCATTATAGCTGATTACCAACTGCTGTCAGTGAAATTAATTTATCTGACCTGCAGGCAATTCAGAAGGAGGTGAGGTAAGTGTGGTTCCTGAAGCTTTTTTTTTTTCTCTGTTGTTTAAAGGAGAAAATTTTTTTATTGTATAGTCCAGGGGACTGGAGGGTCAAGAAGCCTGTGACCCCATATTAAATGACAAACAGACAAACAAAACATAATGACAAACAAGACATGTCCAGACCAAGTGAGAAAAGTTACGGATCCCTGGCATAGTCTCAGGGCAGAAAATCACAGACCCCTGGCATAGCCTCACGGCAAAAAACCAGAGGACTCTCTTCAGCCAACGTCTTGGCCAAATGAATAGTATCCAAAGGGCGGCCTCATCAGGCCATGACTCCCTTAAACGAAATTGTGGTCACAAGCAAAACAGAACAGATTTTTACTGGTAAACAAAACAAATTCTTACCTCCTGGGAGGAAGATGGACTCAGGTTTCTTTGAGATGAGAGGAATTAGCAGTAATTCCAACCCCCTCTGAGCCAGATGAGAGGTTATGGGGCCCTGAATAATTCAGGGAGCGCCTCCCCAATAACTCCCCGTCGGACTGGGGAGAGCTGGAGCGAGGCTTTTCTCCCGAAGTTGGCAACATCTCACTGGGGCCTCCAAATGTTATGACTAAGCAAGAAGAAATCATGCCTGTAAACTGAGTTTAATTAATTAGAGTCCTTTATTAACACACGAGTCAAGAGTAGGCGACCGCCAGAAAAACTCTTGACAGATTGGTGCAGTTTGTGACAAGCTTTTAGAGGTAAACTTTGCAGTATTGGTTATGTAGCAACTTAGTGACCATAGCAACTATTAACTAACAACTTGGCAACCAAAATGGGAACTTTTGATTGTTAGGGAGCTTTGATTAATTTCAT
>NW_007255171.1:0-15793 GCF_000164805.1 Carlito syrichta | reverse complement strand
AGTTTTAAACAAAATGGAGTAAGCTGGTTAATATTATTATTTTGCTAGCAATTTGATTTTATTAACTGATTTAGCTTATTTCACAGCCATACTCAGCTGAGAGCTCCAGCTAAGATGGCCTCTCATCTTCTAGAAACTTGGTGTTTTAAAGTGACAGCATGATCTTTTTAAGAATCTTGAAATCACTTTAACAGTGAACAATCTTGAAATCAATTTAATGACCTTCCTTAACAACAACAAAAAAAGGATTAACTAAAACACAGATTTGAAAGCATGTCACACCCGGTATAGGTAAAATAATGAGAAAATGTTTCCAATTAGTGATAAATAAGGAGGATGCATACACATGTGATATAGCCACTGGCAAACTATTCTGAGACCCACTGAAGAACCCCACAGGTCACCATGCTGTTGCCTGAGCTGAGGAGAACACCACAAATAGAAGTGGAGTGGTCACCTTGGAAAAATAGAGTGCAGAGAACAAGCTTCATCGTGAAGTCCAACACAACAAAATAAAATTGCTTAAGGAAAAATAAAAAGTAACTCATACTTACATGCACACATTCATTCTTTGATTTGGAGGCCATCAGGAGATTATTGGTGTTTTCTGACTTGAGGCAAGTATTCTCTACATCCATTCTAATTTTATAGATTTTTGTAAATTTTAAGGATGTGGGGTACAATTCAGGATTAGATACATAAGGGGTCATTGTATAGATAAAGTTTGAGCCTCCCTTTCGTCACCTGGTTTGAGATCAGGTACCCTTATTGATGTTATGTTTCCCCCTTCACTCCACTACTGCTCCCCCCCCCCACTGCCTATGCAGTTTTCAATCCCTTTCTTGTGGTATTATGATAAATGTTCAGGGTCTGCTTTGAGAGAATGTGGTAATCAGTTCTTTGTTTCTGTGATAGATCACTGCATATGAGAGAATCTAAATTCATCCAAGTTGCAAATTAAAAGCACACTGAAAGATACCACTTAATTCTATTTATTAATTTATTTATTTTGAGTTGGAGTCTCGCTCCATCACCCAGGTTGGAGTGCAGGAGCACGCTCAAGGCCATCCCACCGTCGATCTGCTGGGTGATCCTTCCACCTCTACCTTCCAAGTAGCCAGAACTACAGGTGCCTGCTACCACCCCTAGCTAATTTTTTATTTATTGTAGAGTTGAGGTCTTGCCAAGTTGCCTGGGTTGGTCTCGAACCCGTGGACTCAGGCAATCCACTCACCTCAGCCTCTGAAAGTGCTGGGATTACAGGCTGGGCCACTGAGCCTGGCCTATAGATTTTATATAACCTTCAGAGAACAGATTTAGCTTCCTGGGTAACACCCTACTAGGAAGAAGAATCTTGGATCACAGACTCAGACTTTCCTATCAAAGAGAATATTAGATGGTAATTCATTGTGGTATAACCACTTTGGAAAAATTTGGGAGTTTCTTTTAAAGTTGAACATGTATTTACTATGTGACTCAGAAGTTCTCCTCCTAGATATTTATCCAAGAGAAATGAAAACATACAGCCATGAAAGACTTTTACTCAAATGTTCATTCCATATTTATTCAGAATAGCTGGAAAGAACCTAGATGTTTATCAATTGGTGAATGCACTAATTATGGTATAGCCATACAATCGAATTTTATTCAGCAAAAAGTCATTGACTACTGATACACCCACCAATGTTGATGAGTCTCAAAAGCAGATTAAGTGTGTATAGGAAGCAATATATGATATTGGTAACTTCACTGTTGAACGTCATATGTATGTATTGATCTGAGAGCGTATGTAAGCCAACATCATGCACTGTTTCCTATACACATTTCTGTAAGCGACTGTTCAATAAAAGTTATTTTAAAAAACACCAAAATACTATTGATTCTGATACTCATTAATTAAGTAAATGGGAAATATTACTTGACCTCTTTCCTTCTCATTTACTTGATATCTTTGACTCTCATTTTGAACATCTACCAAATGCAGTAGGAAAGAGAAAGAAAAGATAAGGCAATACTACAAAATGTAAAGAAGAACTGGAAATATTACAAGAGATGTTATATGCTAAGTATTGAGATGATGCCTTTATGGAGTCAGTTATTACTGAAGGAAACATGCAATTGTTTTAATAATGTTTATTATGTACACCTTATAAATAATGTAACAAAAGCAGCCACAGTCATAAATGCCACACCTTTCAAACTTGAATTTATTAATTTATTTAGTGTATTTTATTAGGCACATACCCTGTGCAGATCTTGAGTTCTAGAAGTGTAGAGATGAATAAAAAAGCATGTTTTCTTCAGTTTAAGAGCTTGCATCAGCTATGGACAAATCTTGGATTCGATCCAGGTTTGTCTGACTTTATGGTGTTTGACTTTTCAAGGGACTAAATCATAGTATTTTATATGTATATAGGCTCCTGGAATTATTTTTAACCACTATGGTTAGTTCCTGGATAGTTATCTTTTTAGGCCATATCCTGTTTAGATCATGTTGAAGTGAATGATGTAACTGTTCCCTTCAAAACACTAGGAAGAAAGTAGGATTTGGGGTCTTTAGAGAATATTTACACTCAGAAAGGCAGTGGAGAGAAGAAGCCAAGGGTATGGACTCAGGTGGTGGTATTCCTGTATTCAAATCCTGGCCTTTCATTGTATTATCAGGGTAGATTCAGTGAAACTATCTAATTTCTCTGTGCTTCACTTTACTCTTTTGTAAATTGTAGGTAATTACACCTATCACTGAATTTGCTGTGAAAATTAATGAATGCACAGAGCATTTAGAATAGTGTTTAGATCAGGTAAATGCTCTAATAATATTGAATATTGCTATTTTCTTAGAGTAATTGATTTGCATATATGTTTTCTTTCAAATAGTAAAAAATTTCTTTCAAATAGAATTCTATCTGAAAACCCCAAATGGAAATGGATAATAGTAAAGCTGTTTTGGTAGGTAAGGTGGGTTCCTGGATTTCACTCTGATTTGAGTCTCCATTTAAGGCATCTCTGATAGATAATAATAGAACTTATTGAACTTTTTCTCTAGACCAGGTACTGTGATCAGTTTACCTATGTATTTTAATATTATCAATGCAATAATCTTGTGGGGTAGGTATTATTGTCTTCGTATGCAGGTCTCTTTATTTTACAGATGAGAATTTTTGAGGATCAATAGCTTGTCAAGGATCACACAACCTGTAACTGGCAAAGTCAAGACTGGAGTCAGATCTGTCTGACAGCCCTGACCCAAAGTCATGTTCTTAACCATTCCATTCCATCCTTTTCTAAGGAATTCTAGATGCCTGGTTTTAAAATCACATTTTAAATGAACTGATTCTTTTTTTTTTTTTTTTTTGAGTTGGAGTCTCACTCTGTTGCCCAGACTGGAATGCAGTGACCGCTCCCAGCCACTGCAGCCTCGACCTGCTGGGCTCTGGCGATCCTTCCGCCTCAGTCTTCCGAGTAGCTGAAATTACAGGTACGCGCTACCATGCCCGGCTGATTTTTTTATTTATCGTAGAGATGAGGTCTCGCAAAGTTGCGCAGGTGGGTCTCGAACCCTCGGGCTGAGGCAATCCACTCACCTCAGCCTCCCAAAGCATGGGATTACAGGTTGAGTCACCGATCCCGGCACTGAGTCATTCTTGTATCTTGAAATGATGAAGAGTTGGCTCTACTTCTAGATTTTACCCAGGAATCAATTTGTAGAACACGTTTGCTATGTGAGTTTAGGAATTCATATAATATTAAGATGGATAAAATGTGAATTTAAAGTTGGGCTTATGAGTTTGAGTATAAATATTAGGCCATGAAAGTCAACCAAACACAACGCATGTTTATAAAAAAGATTTAACTAACAACAACAAAAGAAACAATAAAATGCTTACATTACTTTAAAACAGTAACATTTTACCGCATGCTTATTTTCTTTGGGTTAGTGTTGAGCATCATAAAAACCACATGAAGCCACTGGAAACTCATGTGGGAAATTTGCTACTTCCCTGAAAGCCAGACCATCCATGATATTTGATGCTAGATCTAGAAAGTAGATGCTTTGTTGGTTTTCTTCTTAATACTCATTTATCTTCTTTAGTCTTTTTTTTTTGAGTTGTGATCTCTTGTACAGTCTGGAGTGCAGTTGCATGATGGTAGCTTACTGCAGTCTTGAACGCCTCTGCTTAGGAGATTCTTCCTTCTTAGCCTCCCATGTAGCTGGGACTACAGGTGCACCACCATGCCTGATTAGTTTTTATTTTTTCCTGGTAAAAATGATGTATCAATATGTTGCAAAGGCTGGTCTAGAACTCCTGGCCTCAAGCAATTCTGCCCCCTCAGCCTCCCAAAGTACTAGAATTAGTTATGAGTCATAATGCCCAGCCTATCCTCTTTTGATAATGATTCCCTTCAGCTGGAATAAACTCCTTATTGTGCTGACCTCCTTCCGACTGACATTTGGAAATTTATTGGGGGGGGGCAGGCACTGTATTTTCTTTTCCTTTATTCCCTCTTCACACTGCTACTTAAGTGGCAATAAAGACTCTTTCAATCTTTGAGTGCATCTTAGAGATCACACCCTCTATGATCATCTCCTATTTCTCAGAACCAGGACTAAAGGAATAATTGAAGGGAGTTTTACAGGACTATGGACATAATCAACTAAGATACTAATCTTGATATTTTCAAAGCCCTCTGGACAAGAGACCAAATTATCTGAAATGACATGACTAGTAGGATAAATACCATGATGTTACTCTCCTGATCCTTTTGAGTGCCTGCTTGGGCTACCTACTGGATAAATCCAAGTGGAAGTCAGAGATAACCGAAATTCATTGATGTAGTCTATACAAGCCAACCTCTAATGGCAAAAGCAAGAGAGAGACAGGTGATTGTAGACTAGATAAAGAAATGAATGCTACACACACACACAACACACATGCACAAAAACACACATACATAATTAAAATCCACTCCTTGCCAGTCATTAGTGTAAAATTCACTCAGCTGCAAGGAAGGGATTTTCTATTATGTAGAGCTGGTCTGGGTGGAGGGGAACTTTTTCATTAAAATTTTAGATTAATTGCAATTAGTTATAGACGTAAGTCAGTCAGGTAGAATAAAACTGAAAACCAGGCTAATTTGCTCCTGGAAGTTTGCAAGTAATTACACCAGATGAGATCACAGAACAAAACTCCCAGTAGTTTTTCAGGAAATGCTTTCTGGAATGACATGATTACAGCTGGTTGTCACAGGGGCTGAGGTATTGTGACAACCAGTACCTCTACCTCTTCAGCCATGGATTCTTTTCACAGGAGCCGGTACCTTTTGCAGAAGTTGAATTTATTCTTTTCCATCTATTAACTTCAGTGATCTACAGTGGGCCTTACTGTAAGGTGAGTAACTGAATTCTAATCATAATCATGAAGATTAGCCCAGCTAATTTAAATGTGCTATCAGAGGAATTCAGACACACTATCCCCAGTTCTAGGAGAAATATGTTCCTTTCTGGATATCATATATATGCAGGTTTCCTTTATAGCAGATATTTCAAGAATTTTTGCTATAGGTGCCTGAATTTCAGATGTTCCATAATTACAGTGAATTTGATTTCACTGTGCCTGGAGCTTTTTAACATTTTCAAGCTTTGAAAATGGTCGTTAACGGATATACCAATAACTTGCCAAGGGGATTATGCAATAAATGAAATAGTTGGCATTGCCTGTGAGTTTTAGTTTGTCAGGGATGACTTGGCAGCTTGTTTGCTTGAAGTAGCTGAAGATGTAGTAATCAATGTTCCTGAAACCATGCCCTGAGCCACTCTTGAAAGGACACAGCAATAAGGAGAAAAAGAGGGTTCTGCTCTGCCTTCCTGCATGTGGGCATCTCTCCTGACTTCAGTTCTCGAGGGACATAACCCTGCTTATTAAAATCAATAGCACTATACTTGGTTAGAGAGTAGGGGGAAAATGCTTTGACCTCAAAGGGAGTAATATATAAGGGAAGTGCAAATGGGAGGCAACAAAGGCTTTTGGAAGAAAGTGTTGTTTAAACTCTCTCCTGGCTACTATGAGCAAATGCCATTTTCCATGTCCTTAAATGTAATATCCTCCTTGCTAAATTTACCCAATGAATTCCTATGTCACTGTCTTAGATTCTGCATGTCTGTGGCCATCTTTCTCTGAGACCCTGCTGTGACTTGGTGATAGCCCAGGCACTGCTGGGTTGCATCCTGGTGACGCAGGAGGAGAATCTTGGATGGCATAATCTAATGTCTCCCAGATTTTCCATGCTACTTTTCCCATCACACTTTTAAACTTGTTATATTGGGATTCCACTAGTGATATTATCTAATTAATATTTTTCTTTGAATTTACTATTTTTGTTTATCATATACTTGAACAATACAATAAAATAATAGATGTGTTGCGCTAGCTATGTTTCTTCTCTCATACATATTAAGATAAATCGATTATTATTAAAATAAAATATGTTTTCATGTGCCATGAGTTACATACATGCCATATTTTAGGAAACACTGGCAGCTCATAGCTACCTAGTAATAGCTTTTAGGACAGAGCTATCAAAAATAAGAGGACCTGTTTTTTGTTCAACTTCCAGATATTTTAAAAACCTAGAAACTAGTTTTCAAAGAACATTTGATGTTTTTCATTTGTGTAAGAGGCCCATATGCCCCAATGAACAAATATTTCTAACAACCACTATATTTATTATTTGAACACTAGCATTTCTTGCTGAGAATATTGAAAACAAATGCAAATAAAGAAAATAATTTCTAGAAGTGGTATGAAAAGCAAATAAAAGTGGCTTCTTGGTTATAAATTGTGACAGGAAACAATTTCTTGGTAATTTGCCTGGTGGATAAAGAAAGCAGGGAAAAAAAAGAAAAGAAATGGCTGAGGACATAGCAGAATTGCTAATGAACTTTTATGAACAGAAATATATAATGATTAATTTTAAATAGTGCGCGTTTCTGCAACATAAACTTTACTGCTTCTTTCCCAACCATTTAGTAAATTCTACTATACAATAAAAGGACTGGTGTGAGTGGTGTGTATGTATGCAAGTGTGTATGTATGAATCAGTAAAATGTTGGGGATTCTACATCTGGATTTATATCTAAATGATGGCAACCGACACGAAGATTTGTCACTCCTAAATTATTCACAATGCCTTTTCCACATATTAAAGAAACAAAAAGACAAAGGCCTGCATACTAAGGGTGACAGGAAATTAATATAGAAAGAGCTTAACGCTTCTAGGGAATCACTGAAGTGCTATATCAGCCCTGAGCTTCCTCCTTTTGGGATTCTCATGAATTGAAGTAAAAAAAACACCTATTATGTTAAGCCATTACTTGTTGAGGTTTTAGTTGTTTACAGCTAAATAAATTCGTAACTGAGGTAGAGAGTAAGATAATTCACCCAGTGAACTAGTCAGAACCAGCCTTAGCTATGAGAATGTGAATTTTCAAAGTTAGCACAAATTATTTGGAGGTCACTGCATTTCATTTATTTGATTTTTAAGTTGACAAATTAAAATTTCATATATTTATGGTATGCAGTATGATATTTTGATAAATGTATACATTGGAGAATGGCTAAAATAAACAATTAACATACGCATAACTTCACATACTTATTTTTATGGTGAGAACACAAAATAAACTCTGTTAGCAATTTGTAAATATAAATTATATTGTTATTAGCTATAGTTATCATGCTGTGCAATATATTACTTGGATTTATGCTTTCATCTAACTGAAAGTTCGTATCTTCTGACTAACATCTCCCAACCCTCCCTCCACTTACTCCCCTAGGTCCTGGTAACTACTTTCTATTCTCTGCTTCCAAGAGTTCAACATTTTGAGATTCCCCGTGTATATGAGAGCTTGCACCGTTTGACTTATTTCCCTTAACATGATGTTCTCCAGGTTCATGTATGTTGTTGCAAATAACAGAATTTCCTTCTTTATTAAGACTGAACAATGTTCCATTGTGTATATAGCCCACATTTTCTTTACCCATCCATTAATTAGTAGACTTAGGTTGAGTCCATATTTTGAATAACGAATAATACTACAATGAACATGGGGATGCAGGTATCTCTTCGAAGTACTGATTTAAAGTTTTGGGTTTTTTGGGGTTTTTTTTGAGTCGGAGTCTCACTCTGTTGCTCAGTTGCTCAGGCTAGAGTACAGTGGCACATTCAGGGCCACCACAGCCTTGACCTGCTGGGCTCAGGCGATCCTTCTATTTCAGTCTTCCAAGTAACTGAAACTATAGGTATGTGCCATCACGTCTGGTTAATTTTTTGATTTATTGCAAAGATGAGGCCTTGCCAATTTGCCTGGCTGGTCTTGAATCAGCTCAGGTAATCCTCTCACCCAGGCTGGTCTTGAGCCCGCTCAGGTAATCCTCTCACCTTGGCCTCCCAAAGTGCTGGGATTATAGGCATGAGCCACCGTGTCCTGCCCTGATTTAATATTCTTTGGATATATGCCCAGTAGTGGGATGCTAGCTCATACAGTAGTGATATTTTAAATTTTTTGAGATGCTTCCATACTGTTTTCCATGCTGGTGGTACTAATTTACATTCCTACCAAAGTGTGCAAGAGTTCCCTTTTCACATTCTTGTCAACACTTGTCTTTGTCGTTTTAATAATAGCCATTCTTATAGGTATGAGGTGGTAGCTCATTGTGACTTTAATCTGCATTTTCCTATTGATGAGTGATATTGAATATTTTTGCATATATTTCTTGGCCATTTGTATGCCATTTTATTTTATTTTACTTCCTTTTATCTTATTTTTCTTGAGAGTCTTACTTTGTCACCCAGGCTGGAGTGCAGAGGCACACTCACAGCTCACTGCAACCTAGACCTCCAGGGCTCAGGCAATCCTCCTGCCTCAGCCTCCAAAAGTGTTAGGATTATAGGCATGAGTCACCATGCGTGGATTGTATGCCTTTTTCTGAAAATGTTATTTCAGGACCTTGCCATAGCAGAGGTCATTGCATTTTTTTTTTAATAACTTAAGATATCGGGCTCAAGCTAAAATCTGAAGAATGTCTTAAGGTGTAGAGTAACATTAGATGTCTTCTGGATTTCAGTTGTTCTGTTTATTTCATAATGTTTTCTAGACATATATAAAATATAGCTATTTGTTTAACCAAAATATTGTAGAAGAATAGAAGCAAAAATGAACTGATGTTTTTAGCCCTTTGTGCCTTATATTTTAAGAGATACTATATAAATCTAATTTAAAATATTCTTCTCAATAACTGTATAATGGAAACATAATTATCTTGCTTTACAGAGATAAAAACTGACATTTAAAGATATTATAAAATGAGTATATGTTGATGTAGTTTACAAGTGGTGGAACTACTTGAATTGACTCTATGACATCTTTGGTTCCCAACAATTCACAGAAACTATTGTCATCAAAGTCACCAATCATCAGCACATCACCAAGCCTAGTGATCAGTTCTCAAAACTCTTTGTGGCTTTGCAGCAATGTTTTCCATAGTTGATTACTCCATCTACCTTGGTTTTCTATCACACTTAATTTTTTTTCTTGTCTCATTTGTTGCTTTTTTAGTCTTCTTTGCATGTTTCTTTCTATTTTAATAACTTCAAAATAGTAGAATTGACTTAAAGCTTGGTCCTTGGGCCTCTTATTGCAGTCACTCTCTTGGGGGTGTCCTTCCATGTTCTGACTTTAAAGACCATCTATAAGGTAATTACTCACCAATTCATATCTCTTTCTATTGATCCTCCCATATTTTTCCTAATCTCAATGAATTGTGACACTTTCTACCCAATTATTAAACCAGTGAACAGAGTCATCCTTGACTCTTCTCTTTTCTGTTGATTTAATTTCTACTCCATTTATAAGACATAATAGTTCTTCTCTGAAAGTACTTGGGTATACTTGAATTCAGGATTCAATCAACCATTTCTCCATTACTAGCTAAGTGACTAACTCTTGAGTGGACAATTATCATAACTTCCCAACTGATCTCACTGTTTTGCTTTGATTATGATTATCTATAGTTTATTCAATTCATGACCTCCAGGGTAATTACTTCAAAACATACCGCAACTTATATACCTTGGCAATTTCACTGGTAGCACTCACCCAAATCTGTTTACCCTTGAATGTGCCAGGCACTCTCAGGGCCTTGCATCAGTTGTTTCAACTTTCCAGAATTCTCTTGGCTCACATACACCACCTGACTAAATTTGCAAATGCTTTTAGATTTTTTCCCATCTCACTGAGGCCTTCTCTGATTGGTAAAAAACAAAAAGCCAAAAACAAAAACAAAACATGCTTTCTCTCATGCCCAACACTGGCACTGCCTATTCTTCTCTTGTCATGTCTTTCTCCTTATTATTCATCATCTGACATAGTATAAATTTGACCTATTTGTTATTTTATCATACATCTCCTCACACCGGGATGTAGGCTCCACGAAGACAGAAAGTATATGTGTTTTGTTCAGTGTTGGTTCCCAGCAGCACTTCCATCAGTGTCTGATATGTGGCAGGTGCTCAATTGTATGTAGTAAGTTAATGAATAAACCCACTTGGCATGCAAATCTGCCTGATCTTAAAACTAAATCTCTATAAAGTAGAAAGTGTGCTCCATTATCAATCTATGTTAGAATCACCTGGGGTGTGTTTAAATTGAATATTGATGGATCTTACTCAAGACCTATATAATCTTGAATTTCTTAAAATGAGATACAGAAAACTGTATTTGAAACTACATTTTTCGTGATTTATATGCCCACTGAAGTGACAATCAAATACCAACCCAGAAATGGTAGTAGGCAGGATTTTGGCACCTATGGTCTTTTCCTTCTTGTGTTATGCCTGTGGACATATATTATTACATGATAAAGGGAATTTAGATGACTGATAGAATTAAGGTTGATAGAACTTATCTGACTGATAGAACTAACCAGTCAGTTTTAAGAAAGGGAAATTCTTGGATTATTTGGGTGGTCCCATAGTAATAACATGGCCCTTAAAATAGGAAGGAAATGGCAGAATAGTTAGGGAGAGATGAGAAAGAAGAAGGAGGAGCATTTCAAAGCATAAGAGGGACTTGGAAGTTGGAGGGTGGAATCACAAGTCAAGGGGTGTGGGCTGCCTGTAGCAAGTGGGAATATTCCTCACTTGGCTCAAGGAAATAGAACTTTTGTCCTACAACGGCATGGTACTGAATTCTGCCAGAGACCTAACCAAGTAGGAAATGGAATGATTTTCCCTTACACCCTACAGCCATCAGAAAGAAAAACATTCTTGCTGACATCTCGATTTTAGCCCAGTGAGATCTATCACTGTTCTGACCTATAGAACTATGAGCTAATACATTTGTGTTGTTTTAAACTACTAAGTTTGTGATCATTATAGTAGCAATAGAAAGCTAATATATAAAGTATGGAAAATATATGCCATAGTATTTTATTAATCCATTCGGGTCTTAATTATGTGTCGATTTTAGAAGGAACGTAATATATAAAATTACTTATTTTCTCATTGTCTTGTTTCCAATTACAATCTGTATGAATTGAGGATAAAGACATAGTCTCCTACTAGATTATATGGTTCATTTTGGAGAAGGGGATTTTGTGGGACTCTGAACCAAAGAAGCAAACACCAATATTTGGTGCTCAAAGCAATGTAGACAATGTGAACTTTTTCTATTTGGATTATTTTCCTTCAGCAGATGCCTGAATTTCAGTTGTTCTGTTTAAAAACAGTTGCTTTTTGAGTGAGTGCCCACACATTCCACTGAGATATTTTTTTTGTAACATTTAAAAATTTTATTTTTACTTTTTTATTTTTTTAACTTAACATTACTATATCATCAATATCTTTCCATTCTACAAGTCTTTTATAAATACATTTTTAAGGGCTACATCATATTCCACTGCCTGACTGGATTCTGATTTATTATTATTTTTTGGAGGGGTTTCATTATGTTGCTCAGGCTAGAGTGCTGTGGCTATTCACAGACACAATTATAGTGAACAACAGCCTGGAACTCCTGGGCTCAAGGAATCTTCCTGCCTAACCTCTTTTTATTATGGGAATGTTTTTCTGTTTCTCTACTGAAAATCTGGTGCTGAATTCTCAGGAAGATCAAATGAGGCCTAATGTTAAGTAATAAGTTGCTTGATTCAGTCTTCTTGAGCATTTACCGACTGGCAGGGCAGGGTGCAGTCAACCTGGAAATCAGCATTTTACCTTGGGGTTGCTCTGTTAACAAAGGAGAAATTTTAAATAAGGAAGTGAAATGATCAAATATTGACAGCTGTGTGTATATTAGTTTAAAAGAAACATGAATAGAATTACAGTTTTTTAATGATTTTTTAAACCCAGTGAAACTTTAAGAGCATATCCTCTAGTGTTTATATTTATTAAGCTTCCTTGGAGGCCCAAAGACAAGGAATATGGACTACAACTCAAAAAATTGTACAGTGTGTAGGCCATACAACTCTAGGCTATGTAAATATATTGATTGCTTTTGAATGGAGTCCTCTGTAGTTGAACAACATTCTCTGTGTTGCTGAACATGGACGACCGGGAAGAATTATGTATGACTATGGCATCCCTATATTTATCCATGGCAGAGGGAAAGAGAAGTAGCTTGCTGCCGTGGTTTGAATGTCTCATCTCAAACTCATGTTGACATTTAATTGCTATTGTAACAGTATTAAGAGGAAGGACCTTAAAGGGGGTTCTGCTCTCATGAGTGAATTAAGACTATTCCTGTGTACTCTCTTGTCCTTCCACCATGAGATGATGTAGCAAAAAACCAGTTGCTGGTACTCTGTTTTCAGGTGTACTAACTTCTCACCAGTTAATGGGACTCTGTTTTCAGGTGTACCAACTTCTGAACCTATACAAACAAATTTCTTTTCTTTATAAACTACCCCATCTGTAGTATTCTGTTGTAGCAGCAGAAAGCAGACTAAGACACTTATCAAGTTAAATGACCATTCAGGTGGGAGATTTAAGCTTCTTTTTAACTCTCGTTAAATTTGTCACTGACTTTGGATAGACCATTTAATTTATGTGAGTCTCAACGTTTGCTTTTATAAAGCATATTGCTGGGTTAGACTGTCATCAGTATTCCTTCTAACTCTAAAATTTAATGATAAATGGATATATGTTTTAAGGCCGCCTTCTAGACTTTTAGTTAATAACCTATATTTTATTCTTCCCATTCTGCATGTTAGTGGATTTCAATAAGTGTACGACTCTCTTTAATTCTGATTCAATTTAAAAATTGTCTTAATTGTATATGTATGGTTATTTAAAAAGCTTGTAAAATAGGTAATTTTTAGTCATCTCAAATACCATGAAAAATTCATAAAATCTGGATTACAAAGTCATTTTCTATTTCAAAGTAACTATAGAGCTTATAAAGAATGTATTGTTTCCAATTTTGTGTACAAAATTATACATGTGATGAATATATGCATATTTATAACATTTCAAGGGCATTCATGTCTAGGTAGAATAATAAATAATTTTATTTTTTCATTATGTTTTATAATAAATGCATAATTATGTTACAATCAAAAAATAAGATTTTTAATAAAAATATCCTTAACATTAAAAAGCAGCATTACATTCATAAAATTACTATGTTATTAACAACCCCTGAAAGAAAAATTGCAATTGTAACATTTTCACATGTCAGGGTCTCACAAAGAAGCTCAAAATAGTAATGAAAAATTCCAAGTCTAATTATACCAACCAAATTATAAAAGATAATTTCCACTAGCAATTCAGAAATGTAAATGCAGGATTAGTAACAGACTTTGACTTTTTCTTTTCTAAGAAAGGAAAAGATAGAAAATATAATCATAATGAACATATCAGAAAGACATTCATCTTGCTAAATAATAGACATTTCAGCATATGTAAAGATGCTTCATAGCACTAAAGATTGCTGTTGTTTAATTTTTGTCTTAATTTATAAAATTGTTATATAACTTATAAATTATGAAATATAATTTTTAAAATCAGCATGTAAAATTATAATTTATTTAACAAAAATCAGCAGTTTTAGGTGTACAATGCAATGAGTTTTGAAAAATATTTATAGTCCTACAACCACTACCACAGTCATGATATGTATTTCCATCACTCCAAATCACTCTTCTTCCTTTTACAGTCTAGCAACCATCAATCTGCTTTCTGCCACTAAAATTTTGACTTTTATAGAATTCTATAAAAATGGAATAACATACAAAGTAGGTTTGATGTCTGATTTCTTTCACTTAGCAAGCTACTTTTAAGATTAATCCATTACTGTTTATATCGACAATTCATTCCTTTTTATCTTTTTATGATGTTGAATTGAGTGGATATGGAATAATTTGTATATTCATTAACTAGTATATGACTATTATAAATAAAGCTGATACAAATATTTGAGAATAATTCTATATATGAAAGTGTTTTGCCTGACCAGATGACTAGGCATACCATGGTTCAGTCAAGTAGGCACATAAAATTAACCATCACTCCTATGTTAAATATCAATTAACTATATATGTGTTTGACTCTACCTTATTTTCTACTGGATATGTCTATTTCTACACAGATATGACACTCTCTTTACTGTTGTATTTCAGAATAATTCTGAAAATAAGGTAGAGTAAATCTTTTGATTTTGTTCTTTTACAAAATTATTTTGGTTGATCCAGATCTTTGCATTTTCATAAACATTTTAGATTAGCTTGTACATTTTTTATCAAAAGAAGCCTATAGGACTGTAAATGGAACTTCATTAAATTCACAAGTAAATTTTGGACATATTGACTTCTTAACTATATAAAATCTTCCTATACATAACAGGGTTTATCTCTCCCTTATTTAGCTATTTAATTTCTTTCTACTACTATTTATTTTTTCAATGCACAGGTCTTACACATATTTTGTTAAATATATGTCAAGGAATTTATATATTTTTCATGCTATCAATTGTGTATTTTTTAAAATATCAATTTCCAATTGTTTATTGCTACTGTATAAATATCTAATTTAAAAAATCAACATTGTATATTGGGACAGTGTATCTTGCTAAAACTTACTCATTAGTTCTAATTTATAATTTATTATAAATTATTGATCCTGAACATAGTCTATAAGTAAGTAGTTACATGAGACATATTATAAATACTATTAAAATGGAGAATAAATTCTCTGAAAATTCTTTTTTGAAATACCAACAAAGAAAAGTTATTTCCTTCAAGTTGTGTGAGAGAAACCTTAGAGTGACATTTATTTGGGAAAGATGGGAAAAGCAATTTCAGCTTTGTGTCATATAAAGTAATAAGTTTGTTTTATACTGCATGAGATTTGAAGGCATAAGAATTTTACAATAAACATTCTGGGATGGAAAATTATAATTTCAAAATATCTATTTATTTAAATAAAGTTTTACACATATTGATACATAATTCCTTCCACAGATATTTCATTTTTATTATAGCTTGATGAAGAAACTTAAAGTTAAGTACTGCTTGTCAAAGTTGAAATAAGAACAGAGAAAATTTCATGATAATTTCAATGAAGGATCAAAACGTATTTATGTCTACAAATATTTCATGCAATGTTTACAGGTATTTTGCCTATGTTCTCACTATAGCCCTGATCCATTTATTTTATTTATTTATTTATTTATTTATTTTTCATTAATCAGTATTTTTTATTATGGTTTTGTGGGGTACAGTTAAGGGTTAGGTGTACA